>NW_027187378.1:44100537-44197784 GCF_028583685.1 Petaurus breviceps papuanus | reverse complement strand
ATAGATAGATAGATAGATAGATAGATAGATAGATAGATAGATAGATATAGACACGCATATGTGGACACACTAAGACAAATACATGCATACATATACACACACATATATATACATACACATACATGTATATAATATATATAACAAAATTATTTCAAAACTATAATGATCCAGATATGTACACATAATATATCTATAACATAGGTATGTCTATATGAATTAATGCAAATACACACATATATATACAAAAAGTTATTCCAGTTTTGAAAATAAATGCATATGTGTATTAAAGATGTTTTATATATAATATGCATGTTATGTACACCATTACATTGTATGGAATATATTTATATAGATGTATTTATTATACACATATTTTATACATTATATTTTAATTTATTACAATATATATTCATCAAAGTTTTGTTTTTATTGTACACATATAAAATACTATTTTCCTATGAGAAGCAATGAGCAATCAATATTATGAATACAGAGAAACATGAAAAAAATTAAATGGAGTCATGGAAAGTGAAGCTATTAGAACTATAGAAACAATATGAACAATGACTTAAACAACATAAATGGAAGAAAATTAAATGGAAATCTACGAAGTTATGATGACCTAGAAAACACATCTTCTATTTCTTTGGAGTGGTGGTGAATCATGATTATGGAGCATGGCATATTAATGCCATACTTTTTTTATGTAGCAGTTGGTTTTTCTGCATTTATTTATTTATATTTTAATAATGAATGGCTCTTTGGGAGGTTTTAGGGAGAACGATCTGGTGGAATTTAAGGTCATATAAAACATAATAAATATTTAAGGTTCAGTTCAAGCATCAGTTTTAGTGTGAGACCTTTCCTACCTTTTCCCCTCTACCTGTCACCAGCAACCAATGCTTCTTCCTTTGAGGTTGCCTTATATCTGCTTTGTATGAGAATGATAAATGTCACAATAGCAATAAGACACTATATAGGACCTCATATAGGTCCTTATATAGGACCTTAGGAGGAACAGAGTTCAGATCCAGCCTCAGATACTAACTAGCTGTGTGATGCAGAGCAAGTAACTTAAATCTGTTTGCCTCAGTTTCCACAACTGTAAAATCAGGATAATAACAGCACTTACAGGGTTGTTATACAGATCACATGAGATAATATTTATAAAGTGTATAGTGTAGCACCTGGCACATAGTATGTGAATAGGTAATTAGGAAGATGATGATGTTAACAATGATAACCCTGACCAATAGACTGTAGGGCTCAGTTTTCTAATTTGTAAAATGAAGTTCTAAAACTTGATCTCTAAAGTACCTCCCATCTGTAAATCTACAATCCTGCAGGTTTTTATATACATAGACATATGCAAGTGTCCAGATAGACACACATACATATATGTGTGTGTGTGTGTGTGTGTGTGTGCATATTTATCTCCACCATTAGAATACTATATTCCTGAAAGCAGGCAATGTTTTGCTTTTGACTTTCTATCCCCAACACCTAGCACAATGCCTGACATAGTTAGCTCTGAATAAACATTTGCTTGTGTGATTGAGGGATTGAAAATCCCATAATATATGTGTAGATCTTTCTCATTAAGATTTTATCAAGGTGAGAAAGTAGGCATATGTATCAGTGCTAATCAATGTTCTCTTGATTACTGTTCTAAGAAGAATTTGTGGTGGTGATAAGATTTTTCCCTCCTTACATTCTTTGGGCATACAACAATTTTTTTTAAATAGCTGACAATTTTATAGTATTTATTTTTTTTTAAATGCTTTATATACATTTTCTCATTTTATCCTCACAAAATCTCTGAGGCAGGTACCATGATTATTTCCATTAAATAGATACAGAAACTGAGGTTTGGAGAATTTAAATGATTTATCCATGGTCATGCACCTAGTAAGAATCTGAGGTGAAATTTAAATCTGGGCTTCTTACTCGAAGGCAGGCAACTTTCCCTTCCTGGTAAATCTTATAAAATGATCCCTCAATGCTTATAAGGTCATGTCACTTACAATCATGATTTCTTTCATATACATTGGTCTGCTTCAATTATTCTTCCTGATGTCATCTCCCTAAGTGTTATTTCTATTTTGTGTAGCAAATTAGTTGTTTATCTGCCACCTGATGATGAAATAAATGCAAGTAAATTCTGGACTATGGCTAATTAGATTTTCACATAGTATGCGTTATTCAGAGAGGCAATCGTGGTAGAGAAGATAGAGAAGCAATCGTGGTAAAGAAGACAGAGAACTGCTCTTTAGTTAAAGTTTTCTTAGAGACATAGTATCTGTGTGACTGCAAGCAAGTCACTAAATAAGGCTCTAAGTTATAGAACAAACTGTGATCTATACCAGTAGAAGGAATTTACTCACCAGAATTTTCCTACATGGATGAAGTCAGAGAGTCTGTCCAACACACACACACACACACACACACACCCCAGACATAAACATACACACGCATTATATATATGCGTGTATATGTATATGTGCATACATATACATGCCTCGGACATAAACATATCATATATGCATGTCATGTGTAACACCCTCTTCATGACTCTGTCCCCAAATTCCATTTGTATTTGTGGGCCAGGTCCCCAGAGATAAATTGCTAATTCTATTCAGGATTTCAGGGGTAACTTTGAGGAGTGTGGTTTCTATTACTGTTGCTTATGAGTCCCCACATGCATGCTTCCTCTTTCCATCAGTCAACAGACATCAGTTATCTGTTTTAGCAAAGGAATTTATTAAAGTGGCAGAGAAAGAACAATTGGACAAAACACAACCTCAGATTCTTAGGTATCCTCTCCAACTAGGACACCTAAGTCCAAAAGAGAATGGGTTTTTATTATAGAAAATGTGTAATTAAAAGGTAAACTCTAAACTCCTGGTTACTGACCTTTTGTCTTGAGGCCATATCTAGCATTCTTCTCTCTTACAAGGAATCATTCTCTTTGATCATTCTCTCTTTTTGGGGTTGCTATCTTCTGTATCCATCTGTGTCCTTGTTTTCTCTTAATTGTGGTTTTCTCACTCTCGGATAGATGTGTTATCTGCCACTTGTCTGGTCCCCCCAATAACATGGTGTATGATAGGTAGTAAGGGAGGAGAAAAGTTGGAAAGAGGGAGGAAAAAGGTTTTTCCTGTTCCTAAAAGCAGTTTAGCTCCCTATCAGGAGCTTGGCATAAACTGGAATCTTCACTTCCCAAATGGAAGCCTTCCACTGTTGAGCTGGATATTAATGGACTAAAGCAATTGCTAAAGTTGCTTCCCTATTTTAAATCTCCAGGGTCATGATGCGCTTCTTCACCTAATTAAAGAGGGTCAAATCTTATAAAGAGATCACTTTATTTATAATGATGGCATTAGCTGTCATGTTTATACATTTAAGTCTTCATCTTGCCCTTACACTGATTTTATTATATTAATTGAGGCAAGGTTTAGAACTCCATTTTGCATACATACATACATACATACATATGTTTTCATGCATAGAAATTTAAATGGAAATAAATCAATGAAAAATAATAATTATAATACCTACCATTTATAAAGCACTCTTGTCTTCAAAGTCTTTACACATATTATCTCATTTGATTCTCACAATAATCCCGTGAGCTGGATACTGTTATTTCCCTATTTAATATATAAAGAAAGTTATACCAAAAGAGATTAAGCACTTTGCCCAGTATATGTCATAGACAGTAAGTGTATTAGGTAGGAGTAGAATTGTGATCATCTTCATTTCAAGTCAAAAGTTTTATCCACTGTATTAAGTTGAATTTACATGCTAAATTGAAGGTAATTTGGAGGAAGTCACTAGTAACTGGAAAGATCAGGAAAGTTCTAACTTAGGTGGTAACATTTAGGCTGAGTTTTGAAAGGACCTAGGGCACAGGTGGGGAACCTGCAGCCTGGAGGCCACATATGGCTCTCTAGCTCCTCAATTCAAAGGGCTGTACTTGAGGACCTAGAGGGCCACATGTGGCCTGACCTAGGGATTCCAAGAAGTAGAGGTGAGGAGAGAGTACATTCTAGAAATGGAAGACAGTCTGTATAAAAGCATGAAGGTGGGCAATATCATATAACAGGCACATATATAGTGGTTGGAACTTAGACTCATCTTCCTCTTAGGAAGAAGAGTAGGAGAAGGAGGAGGAGGAAGAGGAAGAAAATTAAATATTTCTGGAAAGATACTTTGGAACCAGACATTGAAGGGCTTCACATGCTAAACTAAGAATTTTGTATTTTGTCCTAAAGGTAATAGTGAGTTATTGAACGTTTTTGAGCATGGGACTGACATGGTTGGGCAGTTAGGTGGTACAGTAGATACAGTGCTGGACCTAAAGTCAGGAAGACTCATCTCCATGAGTTCAAATCCCCCTTCAGACCTGATTTAAAATATGAACTCTTTCATTTATTAGCTGTGTGACCCTGGGCAAGCCATTTAACTTTGCCTCAGTTTCCCCATCTGTAAAACAAGTTAAAAAGGAAATGGCAAACCACTCCAAGATCTTTGCCAAGAAAACCTCCAATGGGGTCATAAAGAATTGGACACCATCTAAAAATTACTCAGCAACAACTATTTAAAAATACAAATTTGGGGACGGCTAGGTGGCACAGTGAATAGAGCACTGGCTCTGGAGTCAGGAGGACCTGAGTTCAAATCTGGCTTCAGAAACTTAATACAAAACTGGCTGAGTGACCTTGGGCAAGTCACTTAACCCCAATTGCCCTTCCAAAAAGCAAAAAAAAATAATACAAATTTGCAACTGTGTGAAGGATACATTGGATGGGGAAGAGACTAGAAGTAGAGAATATGATTAGAACTTTCAATTGTTAGGAAGAGGGGTGGATTTTCTTTCTTTCTTTCTTTTTTTTTTTTGACAGTGGGCAAAACATACTACTTTGGACATCATGAGTATGAGATGCTTATGAAATAGACAGTAATGATGTCTAGAAGGAAAATTGTGAGCTGGGATTCAGGAAAGAGCTCAGGGCCCAGATACTTGATTTGTGCCCTCAAAATGAAGCTGCGGAAACTACTGAGATCCCAGAAAGAAGGACAACACTGGCCAGAGTCCTGGGCTACCTACATACAGTGACTAGGAAATGCACGATGACCAAGCAAAAATGGTGGAGAAAGATCAGTTGGACTAGTAGGAAGAGAACCAGAAAATCAGTATCTCCAAATCCAGGGAAAAGCCAGTATCCAGGGAGAGGCTATAGTCAACACTGAAGACAGGTCAAGTAGAATCAAAGAAAAGAACATTGCATTTTGCAAATAAGAGATCATTGAGAGAGAAAAAAGAAACATGACTTATTTTAGCTTCATGGTCCCATTGAGTGTTAACGTATGAACTCCTGAGTTCACTTCCCAAGTTCTATCTTCAGGGATTGTAGCGTCTCTAATTGTTCCCACAAGGCTGCTGCTCACTAACAAAGGCATACCACACTAATAGGATCAGCAAGACTGTGGCCTTCTGTATGTACCTAATCTCTCCTTTGTAATTGAATGCATCTTTGGAAAACATGGGGAGTTTTGGATGACAGCCTTTCCTGGTCCCCTTTGGTGGGATAACCAGCTCATTAAATCCTGACGTGAAGGGTATTTTATTATAAAGTGACAGATTCAAAGATTTATTTTTCCATTTTTCACCTGCCTTCCCCCTCCTGCTTATGCCTTTATGTTTGTTAATGGCCTTTCTGTAAGTTATATAATCCTGTCAAGGGTGAAAAAAAAATCACTCTGGGCTTCTCATTTGGCCTAAATCACTCAGCCTTTAGCTGTGACAGGCAGTATGTAGGCACTCCTCAGTGCAGGAGGACAGCTGTCCCACTCCCCAGCCATTGTCACTGTGTGCTAAGGAATTGTACAATTTTAATAAGATCGTAAAGGGGAATGACATGAACTCACGTGATAGGTCGTTTTCATTAGCATTAAGAATATCTGGGTTCTGTGGGATAATAAATTAGAGCTGTTGAGCAGAAATGGGTAATGTGATTATTCAATATTTTTTACTATACCAGCAAATGAAGTCAAACCTAAGCAGTTCCATTTGCTGGACTCCTCACCATGTGATTTGGAGACATCCCCCACCCTGGATTTGACTTTTTTAGGGGGGTGTGGGTGGGTGAGGATGTCAAGAAGCCAAACAGCACAATAAATATACATTAATGATAAAGAGGAAGAAGTCCTCCAGGCTCTTCATGTACAAGGTTCTTAACCATTTCTGTCCTGGGACCCTTTAGTAGCCTGGTGAAGCCAATGGAGCCCTTCTCAGAATAAAGTTTTTCAAATGCATTAAATAAAATACAGAGGGTCACACAGGGAATCAATTATATGGAAATGCAATTCTCAGAATATAAAAAAATACATGTATCTGAGTTTAAGAATTCTTATAAAGAACAAGGTTTCCTTTAAAACAGCCCTCTGAGGATGGTAATTTCTATATTATTATCCTCATATTTCAGATGAAGAAAATGAGGCTTAAAAAAGGGAAAAAAATTTATGATCATAGATTTAGAACTAGAAGGAGCTTTAGAAGCTATTTATTCCAACCCACTCATTTTATACATTTTTAAAGTCATAAATGTAAGAGGGCAGAGATAGAACTTGAACCCATGTCTTGTGACACCAAATCCAGTCATTTAATGTATTCTGAGTATGCACTGTGTGCAGAAGCAATTCCTACTTACTGTGGGTCGCACTTCCTGAAACAGGTGTTATGGGTTAAAATGATAGTGTTGTTTAGTTGTTTCTGTCATGTCCTTCTCTCCTTTGACAACATTTGGGGTTTTCTTGGCAAAGATCCTGATGTAATTTGACATTTCCTTCTCCAGCTCATTTTACAGATGAGGACACTGAGGCAAACAAGCTTAAGTGACTTGCCCAAGATCACATAGCTATTAAGTGTCTGAAGGCCAGATTTTAATTTACAAAGATGAGTATTCCTGTTTCCACGCCCAGTACTCTATCTACTGTGCCATCTAGATACTAGTAAAATCTTATTTTCTCAAAGAAACAATGATATTAATAGAAGTTTGTTCTTTTTTTTCTTTTTCTTTTTGGAAGGGCGAATGCAGGCCAATTGGGGTGAAGTGATTTGCCCAAGGTCACATGGCTAGTAAGTGTTAATTGTCTGAGGTGGTATTTGAACTCAGGTCCTCCTGACTCCAGGGCCAGTGCCCTATTCACTGTGCCACCTAGCTGCCCCAGAAGTTATGTTCTTAAAGGGCTGATTACCATTGGTATGAAAATGAACACAAACACTTTAATCAACTAGAAAAAAACATTTCAGGCCAATACTTTGAAGAAGACCACAGTCATATATAGGTAAAAGTTTTGAGAGATCTTTTCCAAAAGCTTGATTGTTTGATTTTATCCTGGATAATAAAATTTGCATTTATCATTTCTATTTCACAGACAAGGATCCTTGAACTCAAAGTGTTCAAGAGATTTGCCTGAGATCACAAAGTTATAGTAAGGGGTAAAGTCAGGATTTGAATCCAAGTTCTTAGGAGTACTTAGAATTGCATTAAGATACAGTCCTGCTATGCTTTCCCTTATTGTCATGCTTCCTCAGAAGTTGAAGGAAACTTTCCTCAGGGTCATAGAATTCAGAAGGTCTTTGGGGGAGGGGGGGTGTTTATTTCTTGGAGATGTTTAAAGCCTTCCTGAAGTAGACTGAAATTGACTAAACATGACAAGCAATCACAGAAATTTACATTTTAAAAGATGCTACATCATAGCACACTATACAAAGTTAAAGTCTTCACTTTTTCGGCCTTTTTGTTGCTGTCATGAATCGTAATAACTCATATTTCTAGTTCACCTAATAGATATGATAGTCCTGCTGTACTTTTCCCTGAACAAACTATATCTAAAGCATAATGTCCAGGTTCTTTTCCTTTTCCCCTAATCATCTTGGGAAACAGACCTAGTAGTGGTATTACTGGATCAAAAGGTATAGGCAGTTTTTTGGGGAATAATTCTAGATTGCTCTCCAAAATGGTGGATCAGTTCACAGTTCCACCAACAGTGAATTAATGTCCCAATTTTTCCATATCTCCTATAACATTTGCTTTCCCCTTCAATTATTTTAGTCAATCTGATAGGTGTAAAATGATATCTCAAGGTTGTTTTCATTTACATTTCTCTAATCAATAATAGTTTTTTATATGACTATAAATTGTTTTGATTTCTTCATCAGAAAACCACCCATTCCTATCCTTTCACTACTATCAACTGGGGAATGACTTGTATTGTTATACGTTGGACAAAGTTCTTCACATATTTGGGATATAAGACCTTTACTGAGAATCTGTTTATAAATTTTTCTCTAATTATCTGTTTTCCTTTTAATCTTGGCTACATTTGCTTTATCTATACAAAAACCTTTAAAATTTAATATAATTAAAATTATCCATGTTATACTTCACACTGCTCTCTATTTCTTATTCATAAATTGTTCACCTGTCCATAAGTCTGATAGGTAATATATTTTATGTTCTTCAGATTTTCTCGTGATATTTTTTTTGGGGGGGGGGCAATTGGGGTTAAGTGACTTGCCCAAGGTCACACAGCTAGTAAGTGTTAAGTGTCTGAGGCCAAATTTGAACTCAGGTCCTCCTGACTCCAGAGCCGGTGCTCTGTTCACTGCGCCACCTAGTCTCCCCATGATATCTTTCTTTATATCTAGGTCATGCATTCATTTTGATCTTATCTTGGTAAATGTTGTAAGACATTGGTTAATGCTCAATTTATGCCAGACTGTTTTCTGATTTTCCCAACAATTTTTACCAAATAGTGAATTTTTATACCCAAAACTTAAGTCTTTACACTTGTCAAATACATGGTTACTATATGTTTCAAGTGATGCATTTCAAGGACATAATAAGCTAAAGACCACCTGTAGGAAAATCAGCAAAATTCTAAGGTGACTGGGGTAGTATTGTAGAAAAAGCATCTCCATCTTCAGGGAACTCCACATCTGATACTTCTAGGTTGTATGACGTTGGATAAATAACTTTGTCTCTCTGAGCCTAAGGTACTTTATCTGTAAAATTGGGGTAATATCCTCAGATGATTATCATGAGGGAAGCACTTTTAAAATTTAAATAAATAAATTAGTTCTTATTGCTGTTAGGCCATACAAGGATCCTCTTAAAGGTACCTTTAGAATAGAATGAATAAGGATGTGAAGAGTTTCTTTTATTTGAAGTCTATTATCTAGAAGAGGAACTAGTACAGCACATATCTGGGCTCAGTTTGGGCACTTGCACTGGTAAATTGAGTTCCCAGAGGACAGCTGAATACTTGTCTTCTCAAGATTCTAGGAGTGTTACTGTTTCTAGTATGGTTACTTATGAGCCCCCATCTGGCATGCCTACATATTATTAATCAACAAGCAGAATTCAATTAGTTTCTAGAAAAGAGTATTTATTATATAACAAATATTTATTAAAGGCCTGTTATGTGCCAGTCATTGTACTAAGCACCAAAGGTACAAATAAGAAAAACTTCCCTGACTTCAAGGAGTTTATAATCTATTTAAGGAAGACAATAAAGGAAAAGAACTAAAAAGCAGGAAAGGAATGAGGTGGGAGAGACACCAGAGGGTATCCTCCATAATGGCAGATAATCATGAAATTGAAACTAAGCAGAACAGCTAGTGGCAAAAGAAGAAATAGCTGAGATTTTGAGCCCTCTATAAAGGTAGGCTACAGAAGGAGATTTTTGCTCTATCCTCCAGTACTCCAATTAGAGGGGCATAAGCAATTGACAGTACTGATTTGGGATGATTACCAAAGTTGAAGCAATTTCCATGATGATGAGTTTCCTGGTGATGAATTTGGTAGAGAAGGATAAGGTTGATGATGATGTTGGAGTTGAAACCCAGCAGAGCAGCTAGAGACAAGTGAATATATATTGAAAAGATATAGCAACAAAAATATGATTATAAAACACGCTGGCCCTGACCTCTGGGGCATATTATCTTCTTGTACACACAAAGTTCCTGGGGAGAGTGTATTCAAACTTAAAGTAGAATGGGAATGTAGCACAAGTGTAGAGAATATGCATGTCCAAGGGGTACCTTTTTCTCCAAGACTAAGTATTCCTTTCCTTCCTTCATAGAGTACTTAGCTCTCTGCTGGCTCTAAGGATTGGCACTTTTCAAGGGAACACAGTCAAAGTTTCTGTCTGTCACAGGCTGAAACTGTCACTGTCCTGAAGATCCTGAAGATATACTACCATCTGCAGGTGCTTCCCCTAGCACTGGTCACTACTGCTCTTGTGGACTACTATCAATCCTGTTTTCTTGTGGGACCTCTGATGGCTTTGATGCATATTTGTCCAGGTACTCCTGTCTCAGGATAGTCATTTGTCTAAGATCAGCAAACATTAAATGCAAAAGAAACTATGTGTGCCAGGACATATGGTGACTAGGTAGGGGGAAAAGCAGCCAGCTTTTCTCCCATATCTAACATTTCACATTTAGCCTTCTCACTTGAAATCCACCAAGGAAGATAAAAAGAAGAAGAATGGATCATTGCCATCCCTTTACATGTTAATTCAGTTCTGACTCACTTGAGTAAACAATTCTGACTCAGAACCCCATGAGTCATCAGTCCTAGCTCCTCAGCAAATTAGGTGAACTGTTTTTGTCATCATACAGATCAGACCGAGTCAGGCATGACTATAAACAGAACACTCAAAATTCCACAGTTTGGATTGGAATTAGACAAGGAATATCTGTGCCATCTTTGTATAACCCACCAGGAAGGATAAATGTGGTAATTTGTAAGGACTGGGTACTCATTGACCCATTCCATCATTACAGTAGTCTAGTTCGATGTGGCACCAAAGGGAAGAAATGAAGGAGACATAATGAGAGTAGGCTGCAATGAGGCAGATTTTGGGAAAATGAAGAAACTGTTACAAATGAAGCAAACCAATAAAACAGAATGCCTGATGCCTGCATCCTTGTAAGTAGAAAGGATAACAGTCACCACATAATTGGAAATAAATGTTGTGAAATTATAAAGCATAAGCACAAATCCAAATAAGCCACAGAAGAAGATACAATCCCCCTGCCCTCACACCATGCTGTTGTAGAGATGTGGCAGAGGAGAGTCCTTTAGTGGGCAAAGCTGCATGTATTTTCATTTTTTCCATTGTATTAATTGGTTTTTCTGACTTATTTTTCTTCTTTATATAGGATGTATCTCTTGGCTGAGAGAAGAAAGAGGGGAAATTTTGTGCAATTTTTAAAAATGGCAATGCAACATGCATCATTTATTTATTTATTTGTAAAAAGAGAATGGCAGGAGAGCTTGAATTGAATAGCCTAAATTTTCATAGCAAAGTAAGAGAGAAGGTTATCACATGAAGGAGGGAGAAAGGGGAAGCCTGGAAGGCTGGAAAAGGAAAGTGAAGGTTTGTAATAGTTTCTGTAGGGAATAAAATAGGGAATCAATTAGGAAGAAATAAAAGGACTACCTTGAAGTGAGGGTTCAATTTAGGGTGCATAACATGAATTTCCAATTATGTTTGAGAGATACAAAATGTAAATAATAGGAAGGACTAGCCTGCAAGATGGCAGAATAGGAAAGAAACACCACTGGGATTGTGATGTTGGTGTTCACACATAGTTGTCCTACTTTTCTTGAAGTTGAAAAATAATTTACTACAATAATCTTATATATGTGGCGTTCAGAGACTGGGAATGTGACCTAGGACTCCACAGAAAATGTAAACTACTTTGAATAAATGTAAACAGCAAAAGAAGCTCCAACTGTACTTGGAAAAACTTGTACATGGTTCTGGGTCATCCTGACAATTTGCTTTCTTGGTTCTCTTTCTATATAACATCTGGCCTGGCCCGGGGCTGGTGTGGGGTCCACAACGTTACATTGTTCTTCTGCTGCCCAGGATGACTGGCCTCTTGTGAGTAAACTCCACCAATTAACCTAATTAACTCTAATAAAATCTATTAATAACCAAGCTGACTTGGGCCCCACTTTCTTTAGTATCTCAGTATTCTCTCTGAGGGCATTCCACCCTACAAATGGCATAATTAGGGCAGAACAGATCTGCCCCCTTACATCTTGTCAATTTTTCTCATTTTCCTCCTCTTTACTTTCCTGTTTCAATTTTTGTTCTTCAATGTCCTTGCAGTGACTTTGCTTATTCGAATCTCTTACTAAACTTTATTTAAACTGTTTTTACCCTCCAATGCCTCTTTCTGCTTTATGAGATAATACTCCTCCTAGTTGCCAACCATCCTTCTTTATAGATTTTACAAAAGAGTTTATATTCTAAACTTCTGTTGCCTTTGGCATTCATCTGTCTCTGCTTGGCAAACAAGTCCAATGTTTGCCTAGGAACTTTCTGGGCTTTGGTCTTTTTATTGTGCAATAGATTTACTATAGTTAAACTTCTCTATGAAGTTATTGTAATCAGTGTTAATGTCTTTCTCATTTCCATTTCCCATTTTTCATTGCTAGTTGCTTGTTTAATTAGTTCAGAATCAAATTGTTGCAATTGTATGCAGTATCTTTTCCCCCCTTCATTCTATTTTCTTCATTCTTACTAGTTCTGTTATTTGCCCTGACAAGTCAAGGGTCTCACTGTTCAAAGACAACTGATTCATGAAAGATATCTACTTCATTTTGTGGTTATACTTGCTGTTTACTAAGTTCAGTGCCTACCATTTTTTTTAAAAAGGATGTTACTGTTAATAGGCATGAGTCTTCTGTATGTTCTATATAAGCCTCTCTCATTTATCCCCCCCAAAATTATACCTTCTCATACTTTCTTCCCATTCTCATCTTTCTCTGCCTTTGCATTAATGTCACTGTGTATCAGAATATATACTAATTTAATTTGGAGGGTCTTATCAAGAATTTTATACAACTTCTTAACCTCTTCATCCTCAGCAGCTGAAATCGGTTGATAAATTACAATTACTTTCATGGTGTTCTTTTTGAAAGTACTTATCAACATGAATAATCCCTGAAAAAAATGCTTTTGGAGAAACTATAAGATCTGTGAACAAGTGACAGGGTGGGAATTGATCATAATGATTAGTTTCCCAAGGGTGTAAAGGATGCAGGCAATTACTCAGGGGTATTTGAATAAGAGTAGAGTCAGGAAGGAGGCTATTACAAGAGGTCAGGACCTATAGTAGGATGAAGGCAGTGGGAATGGAAAGAAGGGGTGATAGAGAGAGATAGAAAGAGAGACAGACATACAGAGAGAAAGAGGGGAGTGGGAGTGAGAGAGAGAGAGAGAGAGAGAGAGAGAGAGAGAGAGAGAGAGAATTATTACAATGAATTTTAATGCCTGAAATCTTTAATTAAGTGCCTAGGTGTTTGCTAAGTGCTGGGGATGATCAATTAATCAATCAACAAATATTTAAAAAGCCAGAGAGAAACTAAATGAAGACTCAAATACAGAAGAGAGATAGTCCTTGCTCTCAAGGAGTTTATATTTTACACAGCACTTAGAAAAGATAGTTAGTCAACACGCGTTTATTAAGCCCTTACTTTGTGCTTTGCACTGTGCAATGTGCTGGAAATATAAATACAAGTAAAAAGGAAGTCTAGAAATGTATATTCTAATGGAGAAGAGAACACATAAAAGGAAGGTGAAAGGGGGCAGGGAGGATGAAAGAGTACCTGGGAGGGGTAGGGGGCATCATGGAAGAAGATGTCCAGAGTACAGTCCAAGTCTTGTGTTCAGTTTTAAGGGCATTTTGACTAAATATATGTCATAAAAAGATTGATAAATGTTGATAACTTCATTGTCATCTGATTGTCTGGTTCTGCACCTGCAAACTGGTGGTTGGTTTCCCTACTTTGCTCTATGGCTACATCTGAGAAAATTGGACCCTTCTGTGACTGAGCTCTATGAGTTATATTGACCCCTCCCTGAATTCTCACCTCAAACCAAGGAACTGAGCTCATCAGGTGAAAAGGATTTACAAGCCCACAAGTAAGTAGTAATTGGTAAGACAGTGCAATCCATTCCTCACCTCTGGTTCTCATTTTCTTACTCTGTAAAGTGAGGTAGGGGTAGATGTTGTCTAGGTTTCCTTCACATTCCAATTCCTATAATTCAAAGCATATCAGAGAAGTGCAAGACAAAGTACTGGGAAATGCCTGGGAGGGAATGGTAGTTACTAATATATGGTGCATTAAGGGAGGCTTCCTGACACTAGTTTTATGACAATAAAAGCACTGACTGAACTAAAAAGGAAGCCTCTCAGAGAACCCAGGACTCCTGGAAACATTTTTCCTTTCTCATTGGTTAACATTCAAACTCAATGCAAAAAAAAAAAAAAAGAAAAGAAAGTAAAACCGCCAGGTAGGTTAGAGAGGCATCCAAATTAGTCGCAGCACATTTAAGGAATCGTACTTGGGGCAGTGAAGTATACACGACAATAAAACCAGTTTTTTGGGGGAAGGGTAATTACATTTTGGAATAGATGCTGGGAATGTCTCCCCTATGGTACAGTAGTAAGAAAAAGATAGGGATGGTTGAGATTGCTCCTAATAGGTGACTACCCTGTGGTGTGTTTTATCTCTTGCTTGTTAATATTTTGGAGAGTCTTTGGTGTCAAGACCTAGGTTCAAATCCTGACTCTGGTGCTAATTACCTCAGTGAGCTTGGGAAAGTCACTTAGCTTCTCTCATTTAATGACTCTCTCACTTAAAATGAAGAGTGTAGAATAAGTTAGAACTGGGTTTAGAACCAGAAGGGCCCTTAGAGATTATCTAGCTCTCTCTCTCACACACACACACACACACACACACACACACACACACACACACACACACACACACACACACTTTTTTCTCCAGATGAGGAAACTGAGATCTCTAAACCACTGAGCCTTCAGTCATGTTGGACTCTTCTTGAAGCCACATGTGGTCCTCTAGGTCCTCAAGTGTGGCCACATGTGGCCATAAAGCCATAGGGTCTCACCCTTGTCCTAAACCAACAGCAAAACAGGGAATTGAAAACTTAACACTAGCCACTTTATCTATAGGGTAAGAGAAGTTTTGGAGCCTGTAATCTGTGAATTAGATCCCATGCCAGAGCAAAGAAACAGCCCTTTTCTTCCCCTGAGTTGCCACCGTGGGAAACATGGCTCCTGAGGGTTATTATTGCTATTATCTCTTCTTCCATGAGGCGTCCTGGCCACAGTCTGACTGTTCTCTCCTGGCACTGGAGATTGTGTTGATTGAATGGGCTCAGCACGTTCTATTCTGCTCAGACTCAGTGTTTCCCCTGCTGGGCAACAAAAAGCCTGCCTGTACTATACAACTTTAGTTTCAACAGCTGGCAGTTACAAATTAACTTTTTGACTTCATTAGGCTAATCTGCTGAATTGTCCCTAATTTGAAACACCTGAAAACTTCCCTCCTGCCTTCCTCTCCTCCTCCGGCAACCTTCCCTCATCAATCAGAAACTGAGTAGGAGGGAAGTAGCATATGGAGACCTGGGCAGGCTTGGTCACAGCCAGAGTTTGTTTATTTTATTTTTCCTATCCAGTCTAAACCACTTAATAACATAGATGGCACAGATAAGCCCATGACCTCTCTGTAGGGGGAGGGAGCAGATGTGGACAGAAAAGGCCACTATGATTGGCAAAAGAGAGCAAGTGTGTTGAGTGACTTAATGACTAACCAATCAAGTAATCCATCAATAAATATTTTTAAGCACCTACTATGTGCCAAGCACCATGCTTAGTGCCAGGGAAACAAAAAACAGTTCCTTCCCTTAAGGAGCTTATAATCTAACCAAAACAACCAGGTAAAATTTCAAACTTTCATACACTCACACACAGGGAGATAATTTCAGTAGCAAAGTAGTAAAGAACCAGAGTGGTCTACATTTTCACCTTTTCTTTTCCTTGTCTAAATCATGAGGATAAGAATCTTTTTTGAGAAAAGATTATAGAAGAGAGTCTCCAGGTGGAAAGGACCTCAGAGTCTTCCCATAATTGAATAGGAATCCCCTCTATAATAGTCTTCACAAGTGATCATTCAGAATCCAATCAAGCAACCTCCCGGGAAGGTGAGCTCACTACAGGGTTCCTTTGGGGACCTCTTCTTGCTAAGCAATATCCTTTCTTACTTCACATAGACAAACATTGGCATTTCTATGATCTCTACCAATTTCTTCTTGTTCTGCCTCTGAAGGACAAAAAGACCAAGTGAAATATTTCATCCTTGGGAGACATTTGTAATTCCAGAAGACAAAAATCATATCTATCCTTTCTTGTCTTTTTTTTTCCTTTTGGATTTTTCCCCCCAAAGGAATTTTACATTCAAAGATTCATTAAGAACACATATTACAAACATGTCTCCCAATACTTTATGGGCATACTCCAGTCAATACTGGTTCAAGTCAATAAGCTTGTATTAAGTGCCTATTATGTGTCAGAAGACCCCAAAGAAACAAACAAAACAACAGTCCCTGTTTTTATGGAGCTCACAGTCTAATAGGGAAGATGGTAATGTAAACAGCTGTGCACAAAAAAGGTATGATGAATTGGAGATCATTTCAAAGCAAAGGAACTAGCATTAATGGCAATAGGAAAGGCTTCTTGCAGAAGGGAGGATTTTAACAGAGGCTTGAAGGAAGCCAGGAGTTGCATGCCACCTCCACTTCTTTGGGAATAGGACTAACCATAGCCCAGGTCCTATATAGTATCGGTCCCAGCAAGTTCACAGAAAAAGGGAGCATCACTGCTGAATGAGTTCTCTTATCTTCTGTTGGCAGGGCTCCAAAAGTTTGCTTCTCAATATCATTCCTTGCTCCTCAAGGCATGGGCTGCCTACAATAAATACCTGGTCTTTATTCTGACTATCAGAATATTGTATTTACTCCTTCTTTTTATAACATAATCTCCAGTCCCTTTCCCATCATGGCCATCCTCTTCTGAATGTGCTCTAAACTCTGCAGGACAGCAATCCCTTCCCAAAGGGAAAGCAGTATTTCAGTTTGGCAAATCAAACAACTATGGAAAGAGGTCCTACTTTCGATACCCAAAATCTGTATCCACTAATGAGGGACTCTCCCAACAACCACTTTTGGATGACTTTCCTTTAAACCCCAAAGCAGTCCAGTCAAATCTGTAGACAAACTAAGATCTTCCAACTATCCTGTCAGGCACAAGTGCCAATTTTCTTCCCAGTTTTTCCTAGAGGACCCTGATGGAAAACTAGCACAAACACACAACTCTTAAATTTTCTTTCATATCCTGATGCAGTGCACCCTGTAGATTTTAGAAAATAAAAGTCTTTTCATCATGAGATACTCTAAGAACTTCCCTGCCCTAAAAGCCCAGGCTAGAGAATGAGGCTGAGGAGACTGGAAAGGCAGATAGATAAACAAGATTTGCTGGAACCAAAAAGCCCAAACATCTCAGGCTTATATCTTAATACAGGAGTTGTACTGCATAAAAGCAATTCTGATACACTTTGTACATGTAGTTCCTGTGGAAATAGCTTCTTGGAACTAGGGCTTGAACATGGCAGGTGAACATTGCCTTTAGAACCTTAATTTTTAGCCATTTGTTTGAGCTTTGGGGATTGTATGGCATATGCCTTTATATTTTAGGGTTTACAAACTACTAACTCCCTCCCTCAACCTCTATCTTCACATACTTACAGAACCTTAAAATTAGACATATCTCAGGGCTTGAGAGTTGAAAGTACCTCTATCGCCATATAATTCAATTCCTGCATTTAAAAAAATCCCCTCTACAGTACCCTTGACTATAGGTGTTGTACCTATAGGTATTGCTGAGGAAGACCAGAATTCAAATCTGGCTGTACTCATATCCTTACTGTCTGTGTGATCCTATAGAAGTCATTTCACTTCTGTCTGATTTAGTTTGATTACCTGTAAAATGGTAATAATCACAGTAGCTGCTTCTTATTCTAGTGAAGATAAAATGAGATGATATTTCTGAAGCTTTGCAAACCTAAAAGTGCTATATGTTTGCTAGGTGGTGTTGTTGCCTTTGCTTGAAAACCTCTGGTAAGAAGGAGACCAAGTCCTCTTGAGGCAACCCATTTCACTTTAGGCTAGCTTTATTTATTAGGAAGTTTCCCCAACATCAAGCCTAAATCTGCTTCTTCTCATTTTATCCCCATTGGACTTTATTCTGCTTTCTGGAGCCAAGCTTCAGAAGTCTAACACCTCTTCCACATGTTGCTTTCCCAAGTTCATTCTTTTCACTTGGCAGATTAGGAACTTCAGGATGATAGGATGGCTGACAAAACCAAGAGTGAAGTCAGCTCTCCTAATTCCAGCTCTTTCCACAAAGATTTCCACTCTTCATTTCCTCTCATTTTAATAACCTCGCAGTAGTAAACCATATTATTAAAGAATTAAGAATTAGAAATCACTGAACTTAGTATACACATTTTATAAACAAAGGAACTGCATCTCTTGACTTTCTGGGCTTCCTTCAAGGCTCAAATATCAACTCAAATCCCACTTTCTGCAAGAGATCTTTCCCTTTTCTCTGCTATTGCCCACCCTCTGAGATCACCTCCCATTTATACTACACATGTCTTGTTTGTACATGGTTATTTACATATCACCTCTGCTGTTAGACTGTGAGCTCTTTGAGGGCAGAAACCACGGTTTTATCTTTCTTGGTATTCCCCAGTGTTTAGAACAATGTCTGGTGCAGAATAAGCAATGGACAAATTACTTTTGATACTACTGCTTATGCAGATGCAGATGATGATGATGATGATGCCCAGAAATGGGAACTGAGTTGAGCAAGTTCATCCAGGAAATATTTTACAGTTGGGTTTGTATGTAGGAGCTCTGATTCAAATTCACTTCTTTTTCCACTGCATCATGTTGCCTCTCATGGCCTACTTCCTCTTCCTTGATTAGATAATTCTGTTTTAAGGTGTGGTGCTCATGTAGGTTATATATACCATATATTGGAGGGTGCTGTTGGAGGGTGGTTTGAACAAATACATCTAAATCTTGTCCAACTCCTTCAAGTAAGACTGATTCCTGCCAGAGGGGAGCAGGAAAGTGGAGTCATGAGGTTGGCTGCTTTGCAGCAGTAGGTGGATATTGGACTAAAATTGCATCTGACTCCTAATTGTAGTACTCCAGTGTAAAGGACTTTAATATTTATGTACTTTTTTCTGGTTACATTTCCTTAATACAACTCTATCCAAAGGCATGACTTGCTCCCCACCAAATTCTAGTCATATAAAGACCATCTCGGTGAAAAGCAAATAAATCCATTTATCTGAAGTCTATAACAAAAAGAAATCAAAGAAGTTATGCAGATTAGAATATATTCTACAATATAACAGATATCTCAGCTCAACTGTGGCAAACAGTTCCCAATCTACCCCAAGTGGAAATTCTGCAAATATTGTGGTAAGCTGGAAAAAAGAGGTACTTGCTCAAGGTGTTCGTTTCTCTACATGTCCATTTTTTATCAAAGTCTTCTTCTTCCTTTAGGAGACAGCCAGAAACCATGGGTCTCTTTTCTCCAAGCTAGGAGCCAGAGAAAGAATCTCATCCCTCCCAAGCATTCCCTAATTCCAAGCTTCATGTAGGCATGATACCCAAGGAAGAAATTCTTATGTAAATGAGAAGCTAGAGGCCCAGGTTACACTCAGATTCTTTTTTTTTTTTACACTCAGATTCTTGACACACAGTATGGAAATATAGAAGACAGGAGACATGGCCTTTGTAGTTAAGAAACTTACAAACCTGTTGAACTAGAGGTAAGTAACAAAAAAACTGAGTTGGATATTATAATTGCTTTATCCCTTTCAGGTCTTAAACCCTTAACAGAGTATTAGTTACAAATTCAAAAGGACTAGAGAGAAATAGAAAAGCATATAGGAAAAAAAAAGTACCAAAGAAACATGGAAGGAGAGTGGGCCAGAAAGACATATTAGAAAAGTAAAAAGAAATTGGGTTGGTTTGTACAGGGAAGGGAAAACTAATAGATAAGGTGCAAAGAGCTCTGAACTGGGAGCCAGGTGACTGAATCCTGTTTCTTGGTAAGATTATGTCTATGGTCCCTTCCAGCTCTAGTCTTTTTTGTTGTAAATATAACCTCTAAGAATACAAAGGTTTTGAATGGAAAAAAAAAGATCTGACAATGTTTCTAAGACCACCAATCCAGAGGAAAAAGAATTAGATTAAGAGAGGGGATAGTTTTGTTGGATACAAGGAAGAACTTCATGTTTATAAGGGGAATAAAACTGAAATTGTTTTGGTTTTGGTTAGGCACTTTCCTATAGATATCTGTGAAGAACCTTTTCCAAATCTAGGGTTTTATGAAAAGTTATGGGCATAATCCATCAGGGAGAATGGACTCAACCAACATTCTAGAGAACGTCCCAGACTCTCAGGTTCTTGGGTACCTTTTCTTCTGCTGATGACCCCATATTCCTGCAGACGCTTTTCTCTGGGTTTTCATGACACTACCCTCTTTGTACTCCTCCTACCCACCATTTTTCACTCTTCTTATTCCACTCCACATACTTTATATTCCTCACATGTGGTATTGTCTTCTATTTATGTGCTTTTGAACTGACTGAACCCTATGTCTAGACTATGTTCACTCTTCTTATATGTTCTTATGTTCACTCTTATAATGCCTGGTTTCCTTCAAGATGGCTTAAGAGGTACATTCTACATAAAGGCTCTTCTGCTCTCACCAAGTTGCTAGTGTCCTCCTGTGCCAAACTAACTTGTTCTCATTTTAAAATGTATTCTGTATATGCTTATTTATGTGCATGATGTCTCATCCATTAAAATACAAGCTCCTTGAGAAAAGAGACTTTCTTTGGGTCTCCAGTGTTTAGCCCAGTGCCTGTTACATAGGCAGTTCATAGATATTCATTGATTGAGGATGTGAATATAATGTCTCCATTATTCTAGGACTTCCTCTCACTAATAGGAAGCATTTCCTAACCCCCACACCCCCAAAAAACCTGCCTAATAACTTGCTGTTGTTGTTGAGTCATAACGTCCAACTCTATGTGATATTACTTGGGATTTTCTTGGTAGAGATACTAGAGTGCTTTGCTATTTCCTTCTCCAGCTCATTTTACAGATGAGGAAACTGAGTCAAACAGTGTTAAATGACACGCCCAGTATCACATAGCTTGCCCAGGGTCACATAGCTAATAAGTGTTTGAGGCTAGACTTGAACTCAGGAATATGAGTCTTCCTGACTCCCCTGGCCCTCTATCCACTGCACCACCTAGCTGCCTGACAACAGCTCTCCAGAAATGGGATGTGCGTCTTTGGGAGCTGATAGTTTCCCCTCTCATTGCAGAACTTCAAGGAGAGGCTGGATGATTATTGTTATTTGGGAATTGCTCTTAGGCATGACCTGCATGAGATGGCCAATCCAAATCTTAAATTCTATTACTCTTACTAGCAAATGATCTCTTCCCCTCAAATGATCAGGTGTGTTCTTAGCTGTATGCATGTTGTATCTCCTAGTAAAAGGTAAGCTCTTTGAGGGAAAAGTGTACTTTTTGTTTTGCCTTTGGATTCCCAATGCCCAGGGGACCTAATATATCTTTGTTGGATTGCACTTGAATGTACAGAACAAAAAAGAAAATACAAGAATCATACAAATTTCCTGCATATCTTTTTCATGTGTTTTTTACACATTTGCAAAGAAAGTAAAGCATGGAAATTAAAAAACCACAGTAGGATTATTGTTCTCTGAAAAGAAGGGATTTGGTGATTTTTAATCAGTGGGTGCATAAAACCCTGCTGTGATGAAACTGTAGCATGAGATGTAACTCACACAATGGGACTTAACTTTTCACATTTGTAGTTATGGAGCCTGTTGGCAGCCTCAGTCTACTTTTCTCTTTCCCCTCCATTAGGCTGAATACAAATTAAAAACCAATCGAAACAAATAAAGCGAATCAACATTTTTTTTAAAAGTCAGCAATGGGTTTCCCTTTTAGTAGCCATTTCATTTTAATGTGTCAAGATTAATTTTTCACACATACCAGCTCATTAAAAAAATAACCCTGAAATATGGTGTCATAAGGAGGGTTTTTCTTCCTTTTTTAAAAATAAGATCTGCTGACAATTATGCAGCCATAAAGAACATCCTCACTAATTATCTTGGAGTGCACACATTGTGCTGACCAGTTTGTCATCTTGTTGGGGTTGGCAGTATTAGGTGAGCCCTTCAGTCCTATCTCAAGCATTGCCTGGCTCTTTTTGCACCCACGCTCATTTTATCCTGCATAGGTGAAGTTAATACGTATGCAAAACTGTTAATGAGACTAGTGAAGGTTATTCAGAGGTGCAGGGGGTTGGGGAATGATGAGAGCTCTGGCAACCAGGGAGGCTGACCTCGGGCTGTTTGAAATTGAAATTTAGGGGCTAAATTAATAACTCAACCTGAGAACATGTGGTTGAAAAGTCTATCAGCTCCAGGGTAGAAATGATAGCTTTTGACATAAGAAGATCCCCACCTGTGGAAGAGGAAGAAAAAAAAAAAAAACCTGGGGAGAGATGATCAAAGCCCAAAGGTTATTTTTTTAAACTGGCATAGCACTGCCAGTCATGAGTGGTGTTGAGAGTGGTCATGGTGGGAAGCCCCATTTTCCAAGATGCTTTTTGAATGTGTTTCCTAACTCTCCCTTTCAAACCTATGTAGCTTAGCACATTAAAGGGATGTATATTTAGTGATCTAAGATCTTGACTCTGTGTGTACGCGTGTGTGTAACAACAATAATACCATTTATTTAGCACTTTAAGGTTGACAAAATACTACATGTCACACATGGACATTATAACAACCCTGGGAGGAACTAGTGATTTTATTATCTCCATTTTGATGATGATGGAACATGGCTTGGGAGATTAATTTACTTACCCAGGATCACATAATCATTGTGTCTTGGGTAGAATTCAAACCCAGGTCTCTACTGACCCCAAGTCCAGCACACTTTTTATCACACCACACTCTGTGTCTTTGTGCATCTGCATGCATGCATTCAAATGCATGTGTTTGTTGCATGAAACAAGATCATTCTTCTCAAGATACTGTGAGGGTCCATATTATTCAGTTACTAAGCAAAGCCAGTGAAGGAGAGAAGATGTAATAACTGAACATTTAGCCATGTCTAAATGTTTCCTGTATGTTTACTGGGTCTGGAAACAGCACAAATTTCCTAATAGACATGGTATGATAGATGCATTATCAGTGTGTGATAGTTCAGGATGATAAATTTAATGGAAGAGACCTCTTTCTTGACCATCCTTGTGTTGGCTCTCATCTCTGGTCACATGGACTTTTGAATGGATTTCTTATTGGTCTTCCTTATTTTTTTTCTCTTTTAAGCTAATCAGTTACAATTCTTTCAAATTATCCCTGTGATTGTGTCCTCCAGTTCTCTTATCATTTCCTTATTCTCTTCTGAACATACTCTATTTTTTAATGTCTTTTCTAATGTGTGGTACTCAGAACACAGTAAACCACTCCAGATATGGCCTGACTTGAGCTTTTCTTAATGTTAACTATTATAGTGTTAATTTTGTTGACCTTCTACTGATGCATACTTGACCTTACAATGCACTAAATTCTCTGGTCTTTTCATAGGAATTATTGTCTAGTGGTGCCCCTTCCATCCCCTGGGCCTTCCCTAAATTCAAACAAATAGTAAGCAATGGTGGAAAGTCTGGATAATCTAGTAGATCTAATGTTGGGCTTGGACTTCAAAAAGGCTAGGTTAATATTCCACCCAATGCCTGTTGACTTTGTGACCCTGGGGATACTGCTCTACCATGCTAAAGCTCCATTTCTTCATCTGTAAAATTGGTTTCTCAACCCGTAATATTTACCTTACAAGGGCCATTAGGAGACTCATATGAGATTTAAACATCCTCTATGAATGACATGCAATGTTACTGTGCCAAACTTGGAGTCCTGGCACCTGAATTCAGATTCCCTTCTCTGTTACTTGCCCACGTGTGTGACCTTGGACAAGTCACTTAATCTTACTAGGCCTCAGTCTCCTCATATTTAAAATGAGAGAATTGGGCTAGATAATCTCTAAGGTCCCTTCCAATTCTAGAACTCTAGACTAAACCCACATTATTATTAGTGGTAGCAATGGGTAGCAGAGCCTGGATTTAACCACAGAATATCTGCAAAACTAATGTTCTTCCCTGACAGGGGTGGGGAATCTGTGGCCTTGTAAAAGCCAATCACAAATAGCTCTCCTGAAATCTGCTGCTGTGAATAACTTTAAAGATCTAACAGCATAGTATAGTGAACTATTTATATTCAGCAATAAACTAGAGCAAAACATTCAAGAAACTAAAGCACAATATTCACAACAATATAACATAACAACTTATCACTAAGGTAGCCACAGAGTCTTAAACAAAATATATCATTCAGTAAGTCACAATCTCCCCAATCAATATAGAGTACCCAAGTAGAGTCTTCTTCCTTCCTGACTGGAGACTGGCTTCCAGTCATCCTTAAGCCAATCACCCTTGAGGATGAGCAAAAAGTACAAACACCATCCACTCCTAGGACACAATAAGTCGCTGTCTCATTGGTCAGTACCGTGTAGCCAAGTAAAGTCCTCTCATCTTAACTGGAGGCTGACTTCCAAACTTCCTGGCTCCTCTGCCAGTTCTGCCAGCTCTTGCCTGGCTCCCTGCTCCAGTTCTATATCTCAGAGCACGGGGACTAGCCCACTCCAAGCCTCACCAGTTTCTGTTTTTAGGAAAACAAAATTTAACAGAGTCACAACAATATTTGCACACATTAAGCGTAGTAGAGTTACAATAATATTTACACACATTGCTGGCATTACCAGGCCTCGAGGCCACATGCGGCCCTCTAGGTCCTCAAGTGCAGCCCTTTGACTGAATCCAAACTTCACAAAACAAATCTACTTAAAAGGATTTGTTCTCTAAAACATGGACCCAGTCAAAAAAGCTGCACTCAAGGCAACATGTGGCCTCAAGACCACAGGTTTCCCACCCTTTCCAATGACTATACTATACTATTTTTTCATTTTCTCTTTCTATCTCTGTGTCACACACACACACATAAACATACACCTGACTGTCTGACTTCATCTGTCTATTCAGGATTTATATATGGGTTGTTAAGTCTGCCTCCCCTGCCATAGATGGATATAGAAAAGGTTTATATTGAATTTTTTGAGATGGGGTGGATTTCCATAAATTTAGATATTGAAAGTGTGTGTGATGAAAAATCTCATATAAAATTTAATCAAGAACATGGAGATCTCTTAGGATAGGAACAGAAATTTATTTTCTTCGCTGGGTGAAGAGGGTAGTCTTCCCCATGACCAATCATGAGGAAGAGGTACTTTGCAAAAGGCAGAACAAGAATTTATACCCTAATGGGGTCCCTTCTCCCATTGGTTGGGGTGGGGGAGACCTCAAGTCTCTGCATGAACATTTTCCCCAATGGTAAACAAGAGAGGAGCCTACCAAGGAGGCTGATTGACAGCAAGAGAAAGGGAGGAGGGGCGTGCAGAGGTGGGAAATCTGAAAGCCTGCTTAAAGTGCTTGCTGCTGATTAACAGCAGAAGAAGGAGTGGGGGAAGGAGGAGGGAAGTTCTGAGAAGTTTTCACTCCCACCCCCACCCCACCCCTCCACAGAAGAGAGAAATATTATCATCTGCTTCCCAAACATGTCCCTTGTCACTGCAGAAGACAGAAACCTGAGCAGGAGCAGTTTGGACCAATGGGCAATATAACTTAGTGATGCAATTTTTACATTTGTAAGTCTTGTTGCAGAGGAGGGAGTCTGGGATGGGGTAAGGTCTTTAGCAGGCTTGTATTCAGTAACTCTCCATGTCCATATAATAGGCAATGTTCATAAAAAAAATAACCATTTCAGTATTGTATCTCATTTTTTTTCTTTTTGAAAAGACCTAGGACCTGTCACACTCAAAAACTGAATCTTGGAGCTCGAGGGAACACACACTGGGTTATGCTACCTAGTCTTTAATTCCAAAACACGTAGTAAGGGAAATCTTCCGGGAAATCTTTTATGTATGTGTAAGGCTTGACTTGCAGATTTATAGTGTGGGATGCCTAAGGAATACCTTAAGTGATTAACCTGATATCTGACTGAGTCTTCTTTAAAAGAATGCCTCAAATATAGAGGTGCTATAATGAAATCATCATCCATCCCTCTCATGGGAAGAAAGAAGAATCATTATAAAACTGTGGTGGTATACTTCAGTATACAATTGATCTGTGATCTCGTTGCTATGGGCATTCCTTCCAATGAGGCAGTTCACAAGCTATCCAAGTGTACCCCTCCTATGTCATGCCTCTTCATGGCCCTCATTGGTTTTCCACAGGGACCTTCTCAGTGTGTTAGTAGCATTTCTGTTTTTCTAAGATTATAATACTATCTCTTGACCTATGTCTGCCTCAGATTCCTTTTCTGTGAAATAGAGATAATAGTGTACCTCCCAGGCTTGTGGTGAAGATAAAATGAGGTATCTGTAAAGAACTTTCCAAACCCCTTAACAGACTGTATAAATACTATTATTATTCATATTATTATAGACCTCAGAGTGCTTATTGGTTAGCTTTTGAGCAGTCTATTCTCTCTCTCTCTCTCTCTCTCTCTCTCTCTCTCTCTCTCTCTCTCTTTCTCTCCCTTTCTCTGATGGGATGTTTATTTAAAGACACCCTGCTTCTTCTTCATACTTCCTTGTTTATGATGTGCTAAGACCTGCTCACACCCATTATAAACCTCTCTGTTGTCCTTCCTGTGATATTCCCATCTCAACCCTTTGGATACTGCAGGGATTCAGCCAAAGGAACATCAGCAGAAGAATATTGGAATTAAAAGGTGGGTTTTTGTTTCATGGAAAAAGTATGGGGTGAGTAAGAAAGACTGTCTTTGAACCAAAGACAATGCATATAAGCCTCTTTTCCTTTTCAATTGTAGGCCCAGTTGTAGGGTTAATTGTCCGCAAAATGCTGGATTTAGCAATAGAATACTCATTTTATCAAAATCCTTTAATTGTGTGCTTCCTTATAAAGATCATTTACATTGTGGGTTTAACTTCCTTAACTTAAGAGTCAAATTCTCATTAAAGTAAGACAAGAACCGTAGGAATCCAGCAAAGGTCATAAACTTTTGTTGTTCCTTATTTATAAAGGAGGAGAAAGTTAGGGGAGAAGTAAGAGTGGGAAGATTTTTAAGTGAAATAGGGAGTTCAGAACTTACTTGGATTCCCTCTGGAATCTAGATCTCAGTTATGAAGGAATTAAAGCTGATTCGTTTGTTCCCATTATGATGAGGACTATATACTGTTACATAGTTGAAATTGATTTGATTTGATTTTTAACAAATAGCAGAATTTAGCCATCCAAATTAATTTCAACAATTATTTATTATAGGCTGTATATGACAACTAGGTGGCCCATTGAAGAGTGCTGGAGCTGGAGTCAGAAAGACCTGAGTTTAAGTCTGGCCTCAGACATGAGCTATGTGACCTGGGGCAAGTCATTTAAACCTGTTTGCCTCAGTTTTTTCATCTCTAAAATGTAGATTTTATTAACATCTACCTCCTGGGTTGTTTTAAAGATAAAATGAAATAATAATTGTAAAGCACTTAGCACAGTACCTAGCATGTAGTAAGTTCTATATAAATGTTTCCATTAATTAAAGCAGTCTGGAAAGCATTTTTTAAATTGTATTCACAATCTGCAGGCAGCTAGGTGGTGAGGTGGATTAGGCTTGGAATCAGGAAGACTTATCTTTGTGAATTCAATCTGGAACTCAGATACTTACTAGCTGTGTTACCCTGGAGAAATTACTTAACCAAGTTTGCCTCAATTTCCTCATCTGTAAAGTGAACTAGAGAAGTAAATGGCAAACTACTCCAGTATCTCTGTCAAGAAAACCCCAAATGAGGTTGTGAAGGGTCAGAAAAACTTGAACAATCACAGTCTGCAAACCATTATTTTGAACTGATAACCTAAGTGTTGACAAGACTTTACTCATTGAGGATGCTTGATCCTCTGAACAGCCAAAAGTCATTTAGAGCCATATCTGATGAATAAGGTGGTTGCTCAGTCTGAGGAATACAGTGTTTGCTTTTTAAGGAGGTGTGACAATTATTAGGGTTTTTTATTTGTTTACTTTGGTATGGCCTGCAAATTGCTTACTGTAGGAAGGCAATGAAGCAGAAAGTTTGAGCAGCAACAGATGCCTTGTCAGAGATTCACACTCTCAAAGTTGGGAGGGATCTCAGAATTCATCTAGTCTAAGCCCTATGTGAAGGAGAAATCACCTTTATATTATCTATAACAAGGGATCATTCAGCTTATAATTTAGGACCCTTGACCTTTTTGTGTCATTGACTCCATTGGCAGTTTGATGAAACCTCTTTAATGTTTTTAAATGCTTAAAATGAAGGGCAAAGGAAACCAACATATTGAAATATTTATTTCTATTTTTCGGAGGGTAATTGGGGTTAAGTGACTTGCCCAAGGTCACACAGCTAGTTTTTGTGTTAAGTGTCCGAGGCCAAATTTGAACTCAGGTCCTCCTGACTGCAGGGCTGGTGCTCTATCCACTGCGCCACCTAGCCACCCCCATATTGAAATATTTATAAATGTGTTGTTGTTGTTGTTGCTATTGCATGGACCACAGGTTAAGAATACTTGCTCTAATTGAAGTTGATGACTGAAGGAGAATCCACCAACTCCTTAGATTAAGCATTGCACTTTTGGAAGCCTCAAATTTTGGAAATTATTTTCTCATCTTGAGCCAAAATGTATCTCCCTCTAATTTCCATTCTAGAGGACCAAGTTGAACAAGTCTAATCACTTGACCACATGACAGCCCTTCAAATATCCAAAGATAGCTATCATATTCCTCATAAATATTTTCTTTTCCAAGCTAAAGATGCCCAATTTCTTCAACAAACTCTCTTTTGATTTAGTCTTGAGATCCCTCACCAAGCTGGTCACCTTCTTCTCAACAGGCTCCAGGTTTGTTTTCTTTTTTTTTTTTAATATCCTTTCTAAAATGTATGTATATGCCATGCACAACTGAACACAGTATCTCAGAGATGATCTCTCCTGCTCTGAATATGACAGAATCAACATTTTCCTCATTCTAGACTTTTCTCCTGGACCACACACTCTTAAAACTCAAATCTGAAGCTTCAAAAGAAAGAAAACCCTAATTGGAAATGTCATTTTAAAAAATCATGCTAGAAACTACTTTATGCTTTCTCTCTTATATGTCTGTGATTGTCCCTAAATAGAATGTGAACTTCCCCCAGGACAGAGACTATTTTTCCTTGCTTTGTATCATTAGCACTTAGCATAGTGCCTGACACATAGTAAGAGTTTAATAAATTCTTATTAATTATCTTTCTCTGTCTGTCTCTGTCTGTCTCTCTGCCTCTGTCTCTGTCTCTCTCTCACACACACATACACATACACACACACACAGAGCTGGATTCTTCACTTAGAGCTTTTTTCTTTCCAAGACAAGATTGTTAGTAAGTCTGGACCCAGAAACTCAGATAATCTCATTGATTTTAGGAAAAAAAAAAGAACGAGAGAGATTATGTAAATATAGTCATTTATTAGAGTCCAGACCTGGTTTCTGAAGGAGGCTTTGCCACTAGCTATGTGACTTCTTTCTAGATTATCTTCTCCTTATCTACAGGCAGGCATACGGACATGAAATAGTGGGTGGAGTGCTAGACCTGGAGTCAGGAAGACATGAGTTTAAATTTAGCCTTGGACATTTCTTATTTTTTGTGACCCTGGGCAAGTCATTTAACCTCTGCCTCAGTTTCCTCATATGTAAAATGTACATAATAGCAGCATCTACTTCCCAGGGTTGTGAGGATCAAATGAAATAATACTTATAATATATTTTGCAAAACTTAAATTTATATATAAATACTAATATTTATCATTTTAATGTAAAATGAGGGAATTGAACTAGATATTTTAAAGATCCCTCCCACCTCTAACCTTCTCTGATTTTATATTAGAAGATTGTCTTGGTTACTCCATTCACATGGGCCCTGTATCTTTTGGGAAGGGTTCCAGACACTTTTCAACATAGAGAACTGCAATTCAATCAAGTCCAATGCAATAGAATGAACAATCATTAACTGTTTACTGTGGGCAGGTAACCTTGTGGTGTGGAGATGAGGAGGAGGAAGGGGGGGTGGTGGTGAAAGTTGAAGAGACATACATCATTTGGATTAGAAATGGTCCCAGGTCTCACAGGTTTTTTAATTCAGTATACATATATACTGTCATCAAAACACTGCTAAACATAATACCCAGCATCATTTCTGTGCCCGAGCCCTGTACAGAAGGAAGTGCTATCTGAAGATGATGACTGCACATTTAGAGCTGGAAGGTACCTCATAGGCCCTCTAGTCTGACCCTCTCACTTTACAAGTGAGGACATTAGGGCTCAGAGTGGTTAACAGCTTTCCCAGGCTCACACAATTAGTAAATGTCAACTGAACTTCAAGTCCTCTGCTTAAGGATGATGTTTCTTTTCTATCACACTAGGGAGGAGATTCATTGTAGATGCAGGCAATTCATTTTCCATCTAAGCTTCAGTTTCCTCACCTTTAAATTTAGTTGAGTTTGAAACCTCTCCAGGATCACCATTCTAGGAAGATTCCTAGCAATGTTTCACCTCACTCATGACTAGATGAACTTCAGCATCTGTCTCCTTATGTCAGCATATGTCTCCTTACCCTGTCCTTACCTTTGTCCTTTTTCAGGAAACTCTCCTTTTCCGATTTCTCTTTGTGAGTTGTCTATATCCATTAGAATGTAAACTCCTTTCCTTCCTTCTTTCTATCATCATCACCTATCTATCTACTATGGCCATAAATGGATTCAAAGGATGTGCTACTGTATACATGAAGTACAAAGGGAAAACATGGAATCCACTGTGTGGAGAAAGGAAAGTTTCTTAGAGGACATTACACCGAATGGTGCTTTAAAAGGATGTGTTGTATTTGAAAGATTGTTATCTTTTTTGTAAAGTCTCAGAACATCTCAGTTCAGCTCATCAGAAACTTGAAAGAGAGACATTCCATTCTGTTTCTCAGACCAACCCTATAGCTAGGGGCACCAGGAAGCTAGGTGGATAGAGGACAGGCTCTAGAGTCAGAAAGAGCTGAGTCCAATTCCAACTTCAGATACTAACTAGCTGGGCAAGTCACTTACCCCTGTTTGCCTCAGTTTCCTCATTTGTAAAATGAGCTGGAGAAGGAAATGGCAAGCTGTTCCAGTGTCTTTGCCAAGGAAACTCCAAATGGTGTCATGAAGCGTCCAACGTGACTGAAGAGCAACCACATAGCTTTCAGTTTCCTGAACCTTTTCGTCAATTTCCCTTCCAATAAGGAGATTAGTGGGGGAAAAATGGCCATGTTCCCTGCCCAAGAAAAGAGTGCAAATGTACTGCCCTCCTCAGCCCTAATGGTAGCATCTGCAGCTTACCCCTCAACTGACCAACAAAATGTGCACAATTTCCTAAAATACCATGTGGCTTCTATGGCATGACATGTTGTGTGTCTTGTTCCCTTGGTCATTATTCTCTTAGACTTTAATGGTTTTCTGAAGTTGTTTAGGATTAATGAAGCAAATGTCCTCAATCAAGAAGCAATTTAAGAACACACTGCTAATTTCAATGAGTTCTGTAAATGAACTAATTTAATACCAGTTGACCTTTTTATTTAGAGGAATGATTTGTTGCTATATTTTTCCTGATTTGTGTCCTTAAGCTTTGAGAGTTGGAATGAGCATTATGAGCCTGGGGCTGAACACTAATCATGTTACAAGGACAGTGGGCGTGTACGTTGAACATGGAACATTCCCCTCAGGTACAAATTGGTCCACTGACCTCAGATACCAGTGGTGTAGTGGGATCAGTCCTGGATTAAAAGTTAGGAGAACTGATTTGCTGTGTGTTTTATGATAGATCACTTCTCTCTCTGGCCCTCAATTTCCTCTTCTGTAAAATAAAAAGATTATACTAGTTGACTTCTAAAAAGGAAGGAAATAGACATTTATTAAGTACCTGTAATGTGCCAGACACTACAAATATCTCATCTCACTTAAGCCTCATGACAACTCTGGGAGGCAGGTGTTATTATTATTATTATCATTTCCCTTTTACAGTTGAAGAAACTGAGACAAACAGAGGTTTAGTGATTTGCCCGGGGTCATATAGCTACTAAGTGTCTAGGTCTGAATTTGAACTCAGGTCTTCCTGACTCTGTGTGCGTCTTTCCTTCCATTGGACTGTGGGTAGTCTATATCACATGACCTATTACAATTTAGTCTCTTTTAAGAATATAGGGACCTTATCTTATCTATTGTTTTTCAGTCATTTTTCAGTTGTGCCTGAAAAGACCCCATTTGGGACTTTCTTGGCAGAGAGTGGTTTGGCATTTCTTCTACAATTCCTTTTACAGATTAGAAAATGAGGCAAACAGGTTTAAGTGACTTGCCCAGAGTCACCCAGCTAGTAAGTGTCTGAGGCTGGAATTGAACTCAGGAAGATGACCTTTCCTGAATTCAGGCCCAGCACTCTGTGCACTACACCAAGTAGGTACCTTATATCTTATCTAAATGTTGCTTAATATTGATTGCTCTCAGCACACAACAGGCATCTAGGAAAGTTTTTGTTTGTTTGTTTGCTTGTTTGTTTGTTTGTTTTCCCCAGCTATATAGTGAGGCTAACCAGTGTTTATCAGTTTAGTGCAGATAGAACAAAGAGTTCAGAAGAAAAAAAAAGCCAGGAGAAATTTGTTTGTTTGTTTGTTTTTTTTAATGGCTCATTGCTTTTGCTGATTTACCTTCCAGGAGTTTGGTTAATGATGGGGGAGTAGAAAGGGAAAGGGGAGACAATAGCAATTAAAACTACTAGAGCTGAAATTAGATCAATTATTTGTATAACCAGATGTAATGTATAGATTCTTTGACTTCTCTAGTTACCCTGAAAGATACTGGGCCAGGTAACCTGAAGCCTCAAGGCCACATGTGGCCCTCTAGGTCCTCAAGTGAGGCCTTTGACTGAATCCAAACTATATAGAACAAATCCCTTTAATAAAAAGATTTGTTCTGTAAAACTTGAACTCAGTCAAAAGGTTGCACTTGAGGACCTAGAGGGCCACATGTGGCCTCAAGGCTGCAGGGTCCCCACCCCTGGAGCAAATACTGACTCCAACAATTACTAGTTCTTTAAAGGTGGGTGGCACTTTCCTCTGAGCTTCCTCTTTTGTGAAATTCAGATGATACATGCAACAGAATTCTTATGGTTCCTCACATAGCCACTCCATCTCTTATCTCCATGAGTTTTTGCTGTCAATCATCTATACTTAGAATGAACTCCTTCTTTACCTCTACCCTCTTAGAATCCCTCATTTCCTTCATAGCTCTCTGTTCAAGTGGTATCTTCAACATGAGACCTTCCTATCCACTCTACCCCTCAGAAACTATTAACTAAACCCCTCCCCCCCAAATTACATTGTGTTTATTTTAAATGTATTTATGAATCTACATGTTGTCTCCCCATAGAATATATGGTCTTTGAGTGCAAGGACTATTTTATTTCATTTTATTTGTATTGTTTGGTATCGGCAGCATTAAGCACAGCATTTGGAACACTTAATGATTTTTCTTTCATTCATTAATTGAGAATAAATCCTAAGTGATACTGTAACATTTTTGGGAAGAAAACAAATAACTATTTTTCTCATCTTACTGCTCTTAAGGTTGTCATTAAAGGTAGTTACCATGATGGAGAAATGGCCTACAATCCCCACCACTACCACCACAAACTGCTGTAATTAGAGTGGACAAGTCAGTGTGGCTGAAGTAGCGGATACATAGAAAGCTAGACAGGAGTAAAATGTGCCAGTCAACTCAAAACACTGCCCCTACCTTCTCCCCACTTCCTCTCAGATCCTAATGGAGACAGTCCAGGACACAGAGCTCAGGAAGATTATGAATAGAATCATCTTTTCAGTGGACTCAAAGGTATCTGTCCTTCTCCACAAGGGACATCTCAGATTGAGGGACATGAGTTGTGAAGAGGTGGCCTTCCCTCCATCTTCGTGAACCCCAACTGCTTACACATTGCCACCAACGGGCAAGGCACTCCTGGACCACTGGTCTTTTTTCTGGTCATGGTCCAGGCAAACAGCCCCTATATACATGCTATTTGGCAGCCCCTGCCTTCTCAGCACCTCCAGCTACTGACACTAAGGAAAATAAAGTACTTGGCAAAAAAAAAAGTCCTTGGTACAGTCAAAAGGTCCATCATCAAAAACAAATATGATTTTGTCAATCTTCTTCTCCTTCTTCTCCTTCTCCTTCTCCTCCTCCTCCTCCTCCTCCTTCTTCCTTTCATCCTTCCATCTTTTCATCCTTTCTTATTTTCTTCTCCTCCTCCCCCTCCTCCTTCTACTTTTTTTAGTTTTTAAGTTATTTAAACTTAAATACAAAGTAAGAAAAGAAAAAAAATATTGTCATGTACACCACAGAACATGAGAGGATTCAATATTAATAATAAATTTCCATTTCAAGAAAACCTACATAATGAATATTACACATTATTTTTGAAGTTGTCCTTCTGATGTTGTTGTTTTGGTTTCCTTATATGTTTTATTTTGTTCTATGTTATACACTCTTACTTTATTTTTCTCCTCAACCCCTGCCCCGGCTACAATTAAATATACATACACATTCTCATATACATAGATCTGTATAAACATACATATATATACACTCAAACACACATATATAAGATATATTATACTTATTTTCACTTGTCATCTATTTTTCTGTGGGTGGATAGCATCTTCTTTCATAAGTCCAAGTCTTTCTAAGTTTTTAAATCCACCAGCTCATCATATCCTGCACCACAGCAATATTCCAACACAATCACATCCTGTCTGGGAGATTGCCTATGAGGGTTTTTTCCCAATTTTCTGCATTCCATTTCTTCCTGGCTACATAGGCATTATTTATATAGGAAAATTTTAATTCAAAATAATCAAAATTATCCATTTTATACTTCAAAACTGCTCTAACCTTATAATATAGTTTTAAGGTCTGGTACTATTGAATCTACCTCCTTCCAATTTTCCTCACTATCCTCACCCTTTTCCTATCCCTACTCACTCTTCTACTTTACTTCTATCTACTAACTTGCCTTCCTACTCCTTGTAATAATAATGTAATTTGAAGGTCCCCTTATATTGGCAAACACTTAGCACCTTGTTTCCAGTATGATTTTATCAAGTATTACAATTCAGAACTTGTGAATCCCACAGGGGGAGGAACTTCCTATTGTAACAGGAAGGGGCGAAACAGGGAAGAACTAATACCTTATATAAGGAAAAACCCAAGCTCAGAGAGGCCAGAATTTCTCTCAGGGGGTGTGTGGAGGCTGGGCTGCTACTGCTGGACTGAGGACTGAACTGAGAATCGAGAGGAACTGAGAGAAGAAATGAGAACTGAGGCAGAACTTCTAGGAACAAGCTACGCGGAGGCTGAGGAGGAGAGGGCGGAAAGTGATTTTGATTTTGAAAACAGAGCTTCTGCTGAGACTTTTCTACTTGGAACTTCTGATGAGAGCTTCCTACAACCAGGCTGAGGAGCTACCATGAGTGACCTTGATCCCTGCTTGAGGGAACCTGTTCTGTTGTGAAGGCTTGGGAATGTGGGTGTTCACTGCATTAACCATGTATACCAACTTCATAGTTACTGTAACGACTTTTTCTTTCTGGTTCTGGGACTCAGTTTCCTGGTATTTGAATAAGGACTTGAGGGGGATTAGACACTGTGAGCTTCAATATGGAACAGAAACTGCACAGAGAGATAGACAAGGAACTGGGAGCTTTCTGCCTTTGAACTCAGGTGGCAGTTGTTTAGATTTGGGCAGAAGCTGGGACCATGGAAGAGGAACCACAAAAGCTGAGAGCCTGCCTCAAATCAAGATGAAAAAACCTCTCCTTGCATATTTATTGCAGACAGATGAAATTGTAACTTACTTGTGACCTAAGGGTGGATGGCCTTTGTACTTTACACTACCCCTTAAGAGGGTACTGAGTAATGACTGATGATATTGTAATTTAATTGTGACCTAGGGGTGAACTTTGTGATTGACTAAATGAATGCACCTTGTTTAAAAGAGAACTTTGACCTTTGTACTTTGTGTCAAGGAGGCTTGCCTCCTTAAGGGTGATTGAATTAAGAAGGTTTTACTAAATGAAGGACTTACTAAATGAATGTACCTAGTTTTCACCAAAGTGGTCACATAGTTTTAAACAATGTGGCTATTTTAGTGATAAGTTGTAACATTGTGAATGCTGTACCTTGGTTTTCTTTGAATGTTTTGTCTTAGTTTGTTACTGAACAAATAGAGAGTTTCCTATACTGTGTAATCAGAATCTTGAAAGCTGTTCACAGCAGCAGTTCTCTGGAAAGCTGTTTGTGCTTAGCTTTACACTCCTTAACTCCAAGAATCCTTCCCTTGTCCTCTCCCCACTTCCCATCCCCTTACCCTCCTTTTTCTTTCTGAATGGAGAAAACTTTTATACATACATACATACATACATATATACATACAGTTCCCTCTTTAACCCATTCCCAGTGAGAGAAGCATTCCAGAACTACCTGTCCCCCTCCCCCATCTAATTCCTCTGTATCAGTTCTTCCTCTTATCCTGCATTTGTATGAGATAATTACTCTTTTTACCTTTTCCTACATCATTTTGCTTTTTAGAATCACATCATACTTAGCTTTACCCTACTCTTTCTTTTGAACTACCCAATTACTAATGACAATCTTAGAATACAGTTTATGTTTCAACATACAAAAAGTAAACAATTTGTCCTTATTGAATGCCTCATAATTAGTCTTTGATGTTTACCTTATATTTCTCTTGGATATTGTATGTCAAGTGTTCTATTAAGTTGTGGTCATTTTGCAATAAAATCCTGAAAGTCTGTCAATTCATTAAATGCCTTTTTTTTCATTCAGGATTATACTTTGCTGGATTTGATATTTTCAGCTATAACCCCAGTTCTTTTGCTCTTTATTATATGGTGTTCCAAGAACTTTTAGTGTAGTTGCTGCTGTGTAATCCTAATTGTGACACCATCATATTTGATTCTTGTCTTGTTGTTTGTAATACTTTCTCCTTAACTTGGGGGTTTCAGAATTTGACTATGATATTCTTGTAGTTTTTCCTCAAAGGATCTCTTTCAGATGGTGATTTGTGGATTTTTCTATTTCTACTTTTCTGCTTGTTCTAATACTTCAGGACAATTTTCTTTAATTATTTCTTATATTATTTTATAAGGATTCTTTTTTATCATAGTAGTCAAATTATTATTATATTTTCTCTTCTTGATTTGTTCTCCAGATTATTTATTTATACCATTTATTTATTATATATTTTTACTCTCTTCTCATCAATAAAAACACTCAATGAGAAATATGCTTTTGTAGATTTCTATTTAAAATTGTTCTGAGAACTATTATTTCTACCAATTAGAAGAAATACAGAATGATAATATGATGAAAGAAGATTGGACTTTTTTTTTAGATTTTTCTTTTTGCTTTTTGGAAGGGGGAAGGTAGGGCAATTGGGGTTAAGTGACTTGCTCAAGGTCACACGGTTAGTTTTGTGTTGTGTCTGAGGCCAGATTTGAATTCAGGTCCTCCTGACTCTATTCACTGTGCCACCTAGCTGCCCCTTGGACTTTTATTTTGAAGAGTTAGGCTCAAGTTGATCTCTTCTACCTTGGGCAATTTATTTCATATCCGTCAGCCCCAGCTTTCTCATCTACAAAATGAACTGACTGGGTTAGATGGTTATGTGATTCCTTAAATTTTCTGGGACAAGGGATTAGGAGTCACACCTAGAAACAATGGATATTTAGGACATTTTATAAGATCTTGGATTTAGTGCTGGAAGGAATCTTATAGGTTATATTGTCAAAGATGAGGAAACTGAATACTAGAGAGGTTAAGTAAATTACCCAAGATTATAAAGATGATAAATGACAGTCAGAATTTGAACTCAAGTCCCCTCTTTCTATTTCCACAACATTTTCCTCAGTATTAGGTTGCTTCCCATAGCGAGGACTTTTTAAAAGTCTTTTAGCTTAACTGTTGCCTACCTGATAGGCAATTGCCTCTTACAACATTCAGGGAAAGTTATTGTTCAGTCATTTTCAGTCATGTCTGACTCTTCATGACTCATTCGAGGTTTTCTTGGCACAGACACTGGAGTACTTAGCCATTCCTTCTCTGGCCCATTTTGCAAATGAGGAAATTGAGACAAAGAGGGTTAAGTGATTTGCTCAGGATCACACAGCTATTAAGTATCTGAGACCCAACTTGAACTCAGGGAGATGAGTTTTCCTCACTCCAGGCCCAGCACTCTATCCCCTGTGCCACTTAGCTGGCCCCAGGGAAAGTAGTCACTCAGTGTTCTAGTAGTGCCCTCTTCCATTAAAAATTGAGCCTATGCTTATTTTGCTCATATTTCTGTGTAAACATGTTGCCTCACCTCTGAATGACTCTCAACATCTAGAAGACAGAGAATGCTTGAGTATTATCTCTGTATTCCAAGTATTAAGCACAGAGTTGCCATAGGGTAGGAATTTAATAAATATTTTTTTCCGTTGATTATTTGATAGTCATCTAACATCTTTACTAGCATGAATTAATATTTCTACTAGAACACTGAAGAAGCCAAATGGATGATCAAGATCCTCCAGACTTGGGGTGGCTAGGTGGCACAGTGAATAAAACACCGGCCCTGGAGTCAGAATGACCTGAGTTCAAATATGGCCTCAAACACTTAATACTTACAAGCTGTTTGACCTTGGCCAAGTCACTTAACCCCAATTGCCCTGCCCTCCCCCCTCCAAAAAGCAAAAAAAAAATAAAAAAAGATCTTCCGGACTGTGACATATGAACATCAATTGATTAGAAAAAAATGCAGATTTTGAATGAAGAAAATTAAGGAGGGTCCTGATAACTCTTCACATATTTAAAGGCTTGTTATGTGGAGTCAGTTAAATACTATTTTTTTTAAACCCAGACATTATGAAGCATCTAAATTGTTTCAGGAACTGATGGAAATATAAAAATGAGATAACCCCCATCCTCAAGAAGTTTATATTTAATAGAAGGGATATTAGACATGTTTTCTTGGCTCCAGAAGGCAAAACTAGAATAAGTTTATAGAAGCTAGAGAGTCACTTTTTAGTTGTACGAAAGGGAAATCTTTCTAATAGTTAGAATTATGCAAAACTAGTATGAACCTCCTTGGTAGATATTGGGTTGCTCCATACACATGATCTTTACGCAAAAAGTAGACCTGCATCCCTAAGGGGGTTTTGAATATAGGATATCTGATTAGGACTAGGTGAAAGGTTGACTACAACTTCTAGATTCAGTGATTCTGTGCTTTTCAATGATGGAGTGCTTATTACCTCACTAGGGAGCCCATCTCATTTGAGGGCAATTCTAATTGACAAGAAAGCCTTCTTTTATTGACTCAAAGTCTGTCTCTTTGTAACTTTTCTGATTGGCCCTAGTTTTCCCCTCTGGAGAAATGCAAAATAAATCAAATTCTTTTTTAAAATCAGAGCCCTTCAAGTGTTTGACTACAGTGATCATTCCTACCTATATTCTCAGGTTTTCTCTTTAGAAAAAACACACCAAAGAAGAAGTAAAGTCAAAAGATTTTCAAAAAATATGATAAAAACAAGCAAACCCCAAAGCTATCACAGCATCTCAGTGTTCAAATGACTTCAAAGTCCTTCTAGCTTGACCTGTATCTGACCAAGAGTTCCCTCTACAACTTCTCTGACAAGTGATCACCCAGCCTTCATTTGAAAACATCTAATGAGGGAGATCATCTATTACTTTCCAAGGAAGTCCATTCCATTTTGGAATAGGTCTAATTATAAGGATGTTTTTCCTTACATGAAACTTAAATCTACCTAGCTGCAACTTTTACCTATTGCTCCTAGGTCTGCTCTCTGGGGACAAACAGTATATGTCTAGTTCCTTCTCCATGTGACAGTCTAACAGTCATTCAAATACTGAAAGGTTGCTTTCATGTTCTCCTCTGTTTTTCTCTTTTTCAGGCTAAACTTATCATGTCCTTCAACTGATCATTGTAAGCCTATGGCCTCTGGATATGCTTCACCTTGACAATGTATTTCCTACAATGTGGAGCCTAGAAATAGATTGTTCCATATATGGCCTGAACAAGGCAGAACACAATGAAGGGATCATCTTCAGTTCTGTAATGTGGAATTAGGCTTGATGAGGTGCTATTGAGCTCTGATGTCCTATCTAAAATTACTGCCTATTTTTCTACCACTCTCTGTTGCTTTCAGGATCTAATCTAACCTCTTCTGTTTAACTTTTAGAGGTCTTATAGCCTCATCCCAACAGATTTTTCTACTCTCATTATGCATTATTCCCCTTCCTGTACTTTGAATACCCTCCCAACGAGAACACACAGAACTCCAATGCCAAGTTTTCCTCATGAATGGAATGTATTTTTTCTTTACTTTCATCTCATAGAATTTCTTCCTTTAAGATGCAGTTCAAGTACCACCCTCTACATGAAGTCTTCCTATTTCCCTCAAATGCTAGCATCCTTCTTATCTAACTACTTTGTATTTGTTCTCTTTATATTTGTTCTGTATATACTTATATTTGTTTATTGTTTGTTCCAATAGAAGGTAATTTCTTTGAGAATAGAGATTGCTTTATTCTTTGTTTTTGTATCCTCAGTACCTACCAGAGTCTCTAGCCCTTAGTAGGTGCTTAATTAATACTAATCAATACTTGTTGGTTGATTGATTCAAGAATCTGTGATTTCACCAGTGTGCTCACTCCCCCTACCAATAAAGACTGAGACCATCTGAACATCTTAGAAGAGTCTATGGCATCTTTCCCTATTCCTTTGTTCAGGTGGAGAGTCCACAAGTGTAAAAGATTGCATATATGTTCAGATTTTTTAATGTATTAATTGGTTGTGCTGATTTTTTCTTTTCTTTTTTTTTTCCTTTTGAAAAAAATCTTTGCTAAATGGGATGTTTCTCTGGAAGGAGAGAGTGACAAAGGAGGACATTTGGGTAATATAAAAAATCTATCTCAAAAAAGAAAGTGTTCCTAAGATGCTGTTGCCAAATTAATTCATCAACTAATAAGCTTTCTGGTCAGGAGCATTCCAATCTTCAGTAAGGATGAGCCTTTCCTGCTTTGTTGACCCTAAAAGAGCCTGTTCCCTGCTAGCATAACCTATGAAATAGCAGGGTCATCTTTGTGCTACAATGAGCCATTAAGGTAGGACTTTAGTGGAAGGAGAGACCTTATATATTTCACTCTCTGTATATTTTCACTGAAAGGAAGCCACTGGATTAGAAACTGGAACTCAGGGTTATATTCCAACCACTGACAGTGGTTTATCATGTGACTTTGTCCAGGATGCTGAATGTTGCTGAGCCTTGATTTCTTCATCTATTGAATAAAGGTTCTGCATTAGATGACCTCTATGGTCCCTTCCAACTCTATAATCCTATAATTCTATGAATCTAAGAGTCTATTAATTTTGCCACTGAATCAGTTTACACTTTCCTGGTACTTGTTCTTTTAAAACCTCATTTTCAAATATGATTGAGTTTGCCAGGAGGCTGTAAACTGCTGATTCAGCCAAAACACACACAAAAAAATTATTTAACACAGACATGGAGGGAATTTCTCCAAGGGCATTGAATGGATGGAGGCAGACTCTAGCTATGACAGGGCTCTCTTTGGGACCTGTCAAAACTGGGAGTTTAGTGAAGAAATATCCCTAATTCCGCAGAGAGAAATGCTTGGACTTTGGGCTTGCTTTGTCTACTAGCTGACAGACCACTTCCCCAAGTGGGGTATCTAACAGGAAAACATATTAACAGAAATGCACCAGGGAGCATCAGATATGGGGATATTATTCCTGAGAAATTAGGGATTGTCTTTTGAATGAATTGCTGAACCTTTGAAATATTGTATTTAGATGACCTGGGTTCAACCACTGTACTTGCAATGTCTCTGTAAATCTTGGAAAAAGTCACTTCTCCTCTATGGACCTCAGTTTCCTTATTTGTTTTTTTTAGGATTAGATTATTTATAAAGCTGAATCCAGCTCTATTATCTATGATTCTATGATTCTGAGAGAGGTGAGAGAACTTCATATATAACCTATAAAGGATGCTAGAACCAACATGGGAGTCAAGAGACAAAAATTCTGATGGAGTTGTATTGCTTACTTACTGTGCAACTTTTAAAAATTCTCTCTCTCTCTCTCTCTCTCTCTCTCTCTCTCTCTCTCTCTCTCTCTCTCTCTCTCTCTCTCTCTCTCTCTCTCTTTCTCTTTCTCTTTCTCTCTCCTCCCCATGCTTCTCTCCCCCTGCCCACCTAGTTCTTAGTTCTCTAATCTCTGAAGTTAGTGGGTTGAATTGGATTATTTTTAAGGTTCTTTTTATACATTTTTGGAGGGCATTTGGGGTTAAGTGACTTGCCCAAGGTCACACGGCTAGTTTTTGTGTTAAGCGTCTGAGGCTGGATAAGGTTCTTTTTAGTTTGGACCTGCAAAACCTTATTCATTCAGGATTATTAAAACACCTACTATATGCAAAGTATTGTGCTGGGACTAGAACTATGAAAAATGACATAGTTCCTGCCCTCAAAGATTTCACACTGATGGGAAGTCTAAAGGGAGGTGCTGGGGCAGGGAGAAAATAATAATAATGAAACAATAATAATACCTAACATTTATATGGTACTTTAAGGTTTGTGAATTGTGTTAAATATATAATCTAATTTGATCCTCACAACATTCTTCTGAGAATTTGATGCTATTGTTTTCTCTTTTTTACAAATGAGGAAATTGAGGCTGAGAGATATTAAGTGACTTGTCCAGTGTTGCATAGCTATTAAGTGTCTGTGGTAAAAACCAAACTAAAGTCTTCCTGATTCCAAGTCCAATGCTTTATCCATTATGACACTAAGTTGCCTCAAGACATATAAATAAATAAATGTTCTCCAAGGAAAAGTGTGTCAAAATCAAATGAGAGTGCTGTAAGAATTGAGTCGTGTAAGAATACTTCCAGCTGGTGGGATTAAGGGAAATTTCATGGAAAGGATGGCATTTGAGGCTGTAAAGATATAGAAAATATTCACCTAGATACAATTAAGAGGGAATAAGTCCCAAGTGGAAAAGAAGGTGTAGAGATGGAAAATGGCAAAATGAGATTAGGGAGCACAAAACTAATCCAGTTTGATTGGAACATAGAAACCCCTGACCTTAAGGGTCTTATAGTCTAATAATAGTAATATCTGTACTCTCTACCTTAAAGAGTTGTTAGATGGATCCCATGAAATAACATAAGTTGACCATCACTGTAAGTGTTCAATTATAACCTAAATTCAGAACCTAGATAAATGCTTTTCAAGGGTTTTATTGAGAAGATCCTTTTTTTTAAGCTGGGAAATCATATTAGTTGAAGCATGAGTTGAATCTCAAAACTCAGGTTCTGTGATTCTAATCAAAGATAGCTGAAAGTGCTTTAAACATCATGAAGTCAATAATAATTTGTCTTGTTGTTTAGTTGTTTTCAGTTGTATCTGACTCTTTGTCACCCCACTTTGGGTTTTCTTGGCAAATATACTGGAATGGTTGGCCATTTCCTTCTTCTAGTTTATTTTACAGATGAGGAAACTGAGGCAAAAAGGATTACGTGATTGTCCAGGATCACACAACTACTAACTGTATGAGGCCAGATTTGAACTCAGAAAGATGAGTCATCGTGGAGTTAGGTCTAACACTCTATCTACTGTGCCACTTAGCTGCCCCACTAATAATTAGAGACATGTAAATGTAAACAACTCTCAGGTTCTACCTCAAACCCATCACACTGGCAAATGTGATAGGAAAATAAAATTATAACTGCAAGAGGGGATGCAAGAAAAGAGACATGCACTGTTGGTGATCTATGAATTTGTCTGATCCTTGTGCATGGCAAATTGGAACTATGTGCTCCAAATCACTTAACGTGGGCCTATCCTGTGGTCTGGTAGGTAACCTCATTAATAGATGTATGATATAAGGAAATCAAAGAAAGAAGAAAGGTATCCATAGGAGCAAGAGTATTTATAACTACTCTTTCTATTATAGCAAAAAACTACATGTTAAGGTGGGGCCCATCAGTTGAGGAATTCTAAATGTTGTAGAATATAAACATGAAGGAACATTATTATATTATAAGAAATTAGAAATGGACAGTGTCAGAACAACCCTAGAAAGGTTGTATAAATTGATGTGAATTGAAGTGAGAAAAAGAGAAATTTATATAATAACAGGAACGTTGTAAAGGAAAACAACTTTGAAAGATTTAAGAATTCTTTCTAATGCAGTGACCAATCATGATTCCTGAGAACAGATGAGGAAGCATGCTACTAATCTCCTGACAGAGAACTTAAAAAAAAAAGCCTCAGGGTATAGATTGAAGCATACATTTTTGGACATGTCCAACATAAAATTTTGTTTTATTTGACTATACTTGTATTTATTTTTTTATTGGACAAGAGGGAGTTGGGAAAGAGGAGGGTTAGCAACAGATTCATCCATCCTCTTTCTGCAGTCTCTCCCAAAAAGAAAAGAGAGTCATGAAAGCATCGTTTTAATGCATAAAATGTACAGAGAGTAACAGATAAGCTGAAAAACGTTCACAACTATGTGTTGAAATTATTGTGTACTTAAAAGGAAAAAAGAAGCTGCATATATTCAGACTTAAACTTCTATGTCTAATGCTCCTTTCTTGTTTTACTTTGTATATGGAAATAGTTGATTTGGTGTTTGGTAAGTTCTCAGTTTTAAAAAATACATTTTTAAATGGTGAAATATGTTTGTCTTTATTGCTGTTAATAAAGCAACAGCAGTTGTAGCAGTGCTCCAGTGATGATAGTAATAAATAATAGCAGCAATATAGTTGTAATTGACACCCTATTATTAGTGGTGGTGGTAGTACTGTAATAATAGGATCATACATGGTGAAAGAATAGAGATGGTAGTATCTGTGGGACTATTTCAGTACTAGTAGAATTACCAATTACCAATACAATATCAATGAGCCATAGGAGGTAATGAATTGTGGTGATGGAAATGTTTTTCATTATCAATGGAAATTCCAAGTGACAAACTGAAGTCGCATCCCACTATTTTTATTGCTATCATGACTGCTATCTACCAGGATGAAACAAACCAAGGATCTCTGAAAGTATTAAAACCCCTACTATCTGCCCAGGAGGGTAAAGAGAAAGCTGATCAAAAGTTATCTTGAAGCTTTTTGAAAGTTGAAAGGAAAGTTTCAAAATCACATGATTCCTACTCTCTTAGCACCATTCTAGTGTCAATTTCAGCTTCTGCTTTTTAGCTAACCCTTCCACCTAAACAATTCAACCATTCTTAGAGTGACACACATATCTGCCATGCTAAAAGCAGTAACCATTGTCAAATGACAGCCAGCCAATAATGCACTCATTTTAACCCTGTGATGAGACTACAAAGAGGATCTTAGGGAAGCATACCATGTTTTTATCAAGAAATGCACAATAAATGGATTTTCTGAGGATGCTTTAAAAAAAATTGCTTCTTGAGTTGAGCAATGGAAATCTTTCTCCAGAACTTTGCCTGATCCTTTTTGTGTTAATACACTTCTGTTACTCATTTTAAGTTTGAGGAGCTACAGTGACAAGAAATATCTTAAGTTACAAATGTTCCACAAACAAGAAATAATAGTGTTACAGATTCACGCGTCAATAGAGCAACATTTTAGGAACAAAGGGATCAAGGAGGCGACAGAAATGTAAGAAGCAAAGATGTCAGGTGTCTTTATTTTGTTAGTCATTTTCTTTGTTGCTGCTTTCCCTTCCCTCCTCTTTCTCCATTTGGATATGATTAATTCATGTTTTTTTGTTTTGAAAGACAATTGAACCTAGAAAATGGAATTCAAAATCCAGACTGGTGGACTTTGTTTCCACACCTTTTAATTCAATGTCATTGAGGCACTAGGTTTAAGAAGTGTGAATTGACTCTTTCTCTGACTTCTTCAATTATAGTAAATACATTGCTTAGAATAACAGAATCATAGACATTTGTAGCTGAATTATCAAGTCTAACCCCTTCATTTTTACAGATGAAATAGTTGGGACAAAATATTGGAGAAGTGACTCTTCCAAGGTCTTATTACTAATTAATGGTAAGTCAGCATTCACATACAGATCTCCTGTATCCCTAATGCATTTTCTACTCTAGGAGCATAGGTTAATAAGCTTATAGGTAGTAGGAAACTTAGAGGTCATCTATACCAAGTCGCCTGTTTTATAAATGAAGAAATGGAAGACAAGAGAGGTTATGTGATTATTTGAGGTCACACAAGTAGTAAGCATCAAAGAAGGGTCTTCTTGACTCCAATCTAAACACCATCTCCACTACACTATGATACCTCTACATTACACTTGTTATCATAATTAACCTTATCCTTCTTGTTATTATTGTAGAGAAAACAGAAATAGGTACATCAGTACCTATGATCTTTTACCTCCCCCCCAACACATACATGTAAATTATTGTTCATATGTTCATTGTGTCTGACTCTTTGTGACTCCATGGACCATAGGACATCAAGTCCTTTTATCCTTCACTATCTCCTGAAGTCTGTCCAAGGTCATGTTCAAAGCTTTCATGGCACTACCTATCCATCTCATTCTCTGTTATCCCCTTCACCCTTTGCCTTCAATCTTTCCCCAAACAGGGTCTTTTCCAACGAGTCCTGTCTTCTCATTATGTGACCAAAGTATTTAAGTTTCAGCTTCAGGATTTGACCTTCTATTGAATAGCCTGAATTAATTTCTTGAAATATTGACTGATTTAATCTCCTTGCTGTCTAAGGTACTCTCAAAAGTCTTCTCCAGCACAACAGTTCAAAAACATTAATTCTACAGCACTCTCACAGTTGCACATTACTACTGGAAAAATCATACCTTTGACCATATGGACCTTGTTGTGTTTTTTTTTTTAATTTTCTGGCTGCTGTCACAATCTGCTATAAACTTTGAGCCCCAGAAAATAAAAGTTGACACTGTATCCATTCCCTCTCCCTCTATTTGACAGGAAATGATGGGACTAGTCATCATGATTTTAGATTTTTTGTTGGTTTGTTTTTGTGAAGTTTCAATACATCTTTACACTCTCTGCTAACCCTCATCAAGAAAGAGACTGCTTAATTCTTCTTCACTTTCTACCATCAGAGTAGTATCATATGCATATCTGAGATTGTTGACATTTCTTCCAAAAAACTTTATTTCAGCTTTTGATTCTTCCACCCTGGCATTTCACATGATGCAGTCTGCTTATAAGTTAAATAATTAAGATGACAATATATTGCCTTGTCATTCTCCTTTCCTACAGAGCTATTGTGCTGACCCCATTGTTGTATGCCTGTGAAACCTGGAAAGTCTACCAGTGCCATGCCAAGGAACTGAATCATTTCCATTTGAATATCTGAGGGAGATTCTGAAGATCACCCTGCAGGATAAGATACCAGACACTAAGGTCCTTTCTTGAACTGAACTACCAAGTATTCAAACTGCTGCAGAGAGCACAACTCTGATGGGTTGGCCACATTGTTCAAATGCCAAGCATATACTTATCAAAAAGATTATTTTATGAAGAACTCACACAGAGCAAGCTCTCACATGGTGGTCAGAAGAAGATATATGAGGACACTCTCAAAGTCTCTCTTAAGAACTTTGGAACTGATTGTGTGACATGAGAGACACCACTCAGAATGGCATGCCCACAGCAGAGAAGGTTCTGTGGTCTGTGAGGGAAGCAGAATTGAAGTAGCTCAAAAGAAATGTGAGATGTGCAAATTTAGAGAATCCACTTCAAATGTTTACATGGACTATTTGTGCCCAAACTATGGTAGAGCACTTCAAGCTCATACTGGTTGACTGAGCTACAGTTGGACACATTGTCAATTGACTCTAGAATACTGATGTCATTTTGGTATTCTTCAAGAACAAAGGACAACAATTGATCAACCAACTACCCACCACATGAGAGAAGATGTATAACAATTCAATTAAAAATGTTAAACTAAAAAAGATGCTCTAAACACATAGACCAAGTTCATGATAACTTGGACAGCCTATCTGAATTATTATTATTCATATGATGCCAAAAGAAATAGAGAAAGGACCTTCAGCATATTGTATTCGATGCCAGTGGTATAATTATGGATAAGAGTTACACAGAATAAATAGGCATGAATGGATTGGGATTTAGGTTGTTGGAAGAAATACTCCTATCTATGGCATAAGAGATCCAGTGAAATATTGGAAGATTTACACAGGGCTTTAATATATTTAAAATGTCTTCCTTCCAAAAAATTATATGACAGATAGTACAAGTATTATATTATTATCCCCTTTCACAGATGAAGAAAATAAGACTCCAAAAAATTAAGTAATTTAAAATAATTACACAACTAATAAGTACATGAGATAGCCTGGTGGAACAATTTAGAACTGACCTGAAAGTGAAGCAATGATTTACTGTAGTATACAGCAAATATTTAGAAGAGGCATAGTCCATGCCCTCTAGAAGCTCACCGTACAGAAGGAATGTGATATCAGATTATACACAGCACACACCTGCCAACATGAAATCTTCTACAGGCTAGAAATGTCGGGTACATAGAGGACAAAGGAATTAGTTTATCTAGAAACAGAGCATAAATGAAGGGGAGCAGTAAGAAGTGGAATAGGAGGAGAAAATGCTGGAATACTAAGGAAAAGTCAGATTACAAAGACGATGAATGCTAGCCTAAGATGTTTGAAATTTTACTTGGCAGTCAGCACAGAAACATTTTAGGAGTTTGAGCAAAGATTGACCAAATCGAAATATAAGACTAGCAGTGATGTAAACAATGCATTGAAGGATGAGAGTGAAGGTGGGAAGATATCTCTCTCTCTCTCTCTCTCTCTCTCTCTCTCTCTCTCTCTCTCTCTATCCACCTACCTACCTATCTATCCATTTTATTTTATTTCTCCCCCTTCCCATTACATGTTTAAACAAATATTCAACATTTGTATTTTTTAAAGTGTTGAATTCCAAATTATGTCCTTCCCTTCCTCCTCTCTCCTTTCCTTTCCCTGAGAAGGCAAGCAATCAGACATGGGTTATAAATGTGCAACCATGCAAAAAATTTCTACATTAGTCATTTTGTACAAGAAGACTGGAATAAAAGAAAAATAATGAATGAAAGCAAGTGAAAAATAGCATACCCTAGTCTGTATTCAAACAACAGCAGTTCTTTCTTTGGAGGCAGATAGCATGCTTCATCATTAGTTCTTTAGGATTATCTTATACACAGCAGAGAATAACTAAGTCATTCACAATTCTTCATTATACAATATTGCTATTACTGTATGCAATTTTATCCTGGTTCTGTTCACTTCGCTTTGCATCAATTAGTATAAGTCTTTTTAGGTTTTGCTGAAATCATCCTGCTTGCCATTTAATATAGCATAATAATATTCTATCACAATCACATACCACAGCTTGCTTAGGCATTCCTCAATTGATGGGCATTCCTTCAATTTCCAGTTCTTTGCTTCCACAAAAGAGCTGCTGTAAATATTTTTGTACAAATAAATCCTTTTCCCTTTTTTAATGAATGTCTTTGGAATATAGACCTAGCAGTGGTATTGCTGGATCAAAGGGTATTCTTATATAGTTTTATAGCCCTTTGGACATAGTTTCAAATTGCTTTCCAGAATGATTAAATCAGTTCACAACTCCACCAGCAGTGCATTAGTGCCCCACTTTTCCCACATGCCTTACATCATCTTCCTTTTTTTTCATATTATTCACTCTGATAGGTATGAAGTAGTACCTCAGAGTTGTTTTAATTTGAATTTCTCTTATCATGAAGATCTATTGAGATAGAAATATTTTGCAATGGGTTAAGTATGTAGTGGTTGGAGCTCATTACAAATTGATGGTAGCAGGCATAAGAATTTTTTTCTTAATTTTTTTTATAGACTCAAAGGCCAGAACACAAATACAGAATAGAGAAAAGAAACAAAAGCATATAAACTTAAATATTGGAATTGAAATACAAAGTAAGAAAGGAAAAAAAGCATGTTGTATGCATAGCAGAAAATGAGATGATTCAAAATATGTAAGACTAAATTTTCATTTCAAGAAAGCCTGTATTATAAATAATATACATTGTGTTGAGAATTGTCCATCTTTTCTTTGCTTACTTGTGAGTTTTCTTTTGTTCTATGCTGTGCACTTTTTTACTTCATCCCCCCCCAACCCTCCAGAAGGCTACAGCAAGGTTCAGATATGTTTCTCTATAGCTACAGATATATACATACACATATACATACATATATAGACATATACTATTCCAAACATAGTCTACTCCTGATCTTTTTTTTATGTTTGTGCATATCTCATTTCCTATCCTTTTGCCTCCTCTACTTTTCTTCAACCAACTACGTTACCCTACTATTACTTGTCTACCCACCTCCAAGGATCCCTCTTCTATCTTCCCATTCCCATAAATCTAAACACCTTTCTATATACCCTTTTTACCTATTTCTTCATTCTCCCCTCTACAGATCCCTTCCTTGTCCTTTCCTCCATCTCTGTGCCCCTACCATTTTATTTCTTCTGAATTTAGAAGACCTATACTCTTCTAAGTATATAAGTATTGCTCCCTTTTAAGCTCATTCCTGATGAAAGTAGGTTACCAGAACTATGAACCCTAATCTCCCATCTAATTCCTTTGTATCGATTCTTCCTCTTGCACCTCATTTGTATAAAATAATTACTCTTTTTAGCTGTTCCTAAATGGTTTTACTTTTTAAATTCATATCATAATCAGATTTACCCCAATCTTTCCTATGAGCTACCCAATTACTAATAAGCATCTTAGACATACATTTTACATATATAAAAATACACAGTCTGTTCTTATGAATCCCTTATAATCAGTCTTTGTTATGTACCTTATATTTCTCTTGGTTCTTGTATTTTGAATCTTCTATTAAGTTCAGGATTTTTTAAACAAAGTCTTGAAGTCTGAGAGTTTATCAAATGACAATTTTAAAAATTCAGGATAATATTTAACTTTGCAGGAAATGATATTTTCAGTCAGAACCCCAGTTCTTTTGCTTTTTGATATATTTTGTTCCAAGACCTGTAGTCCTTTAATGTCTCTGCTGCTAGATCTTCTGTGATTCAAATTGTGGCACCATCATATTTAAATTATTTTAATCTTGATGCTTTTTGTTTTTTGGAGGGGGGAAGGTAGGGCAATTAGGGTTAAGTAACTTGCCCAAGCAAGGTCACACAGCTAGTTTTGTGTTAAGTGTCTGAGGCCGGATTTGAACTCAGGTCCTCTTGACTCCAGGGCTGGTGCTCTATTCACTGCACCACCTAGCCTCCCTAATGTTTTTATTTTTTTATCCTTGAGCTGGGGGTTTCTAAATTTGGTTATTATATTCCTATGAGTTTTCCTCAAAGGATCTAAGTGGTATCAGCGGATTTTTTCTATTTCTGCTCCCCCCCCCCCACCTTGTTCTACTGCTTCAGGACAATTTTCTTTCATTATTTCTTGTATCATCATATCAAGATTCCTTTTTTTGATCATAACTTTCATATAATCCAATTATTTTTATATTTTCTCTTCTTGGTGTATTCTCCAAATCTGTTGTTTTTCTTGAAAGATGTTTCACTTTCTCTTCTATTTTTTTCATTATTCATATTTTGTTTAATTATTTCTTGGCCTCTTATAATTTCACTGGCTTCACTTTGCCCAATTCTAATTTTCCAGGTATTATTTTCTTCCTTAAGATTGTGGATCTCCTTTTCTAACTGGTTGACTTTACTTTTATACCCTTCTTCTTTTACTTAGATTATTCTTTTTTTTTCCTTTTCAGTTTTCCTTCCATCTCTGTCATTTGATTTTTAAAGTCTTTTTTAAGATTTTCTATGAATTCTTTTTGGGCAGGTGACCACTTGACATTGCTCTTTGGAAATTTATTTACTTCAATATCCTCCTCTCAAGATGAATCCCAGTCATCTCTATTCCCATAACCACTTTTTATGGGTAGACTCTTTCTCCTTTTCCTGTTCAAGTTTTGTGGTAATAGCTTTATTTTTGTAATCACTTCTGGCCCTGGGGTGTGGAGGATGGTGCTACTTGCCCCAGATCTTCAGTTCTCCACTCTAACCTGGAACCAAAGTCAAACTTTCAACATCCTGTAAGTGCCCACAGCCAGGGGCTTTCTGCCCCATTGCTTCTTCATTCACCAGGCATGTGCTGGTTCCTTCTCACCCCTGTCACTCTTCACAGCAGACCTGGGTCTGGCATTCCTTACTAGCAGAGGTTCCCACAATCTTCTCTAGCTCAGATGCCCAACCCCCCTCAATATGCCAGGAGTAAAAGTTCCTGTGGCTGGGGTGGAAGCAACCTCTCAAACCAACCCCAGGATTGGTGCTTGTTGGCTTGTTGTTAAAATGGAACCTAGCCTGGAGATATTTACTCTTCACTGGAACCAAACCTCTCCTGGTATTATTCCTCTGAGTTTCTCAAATTGTCCCAGGAAGACCTCTGTTGTGCCCCTATTCTTATTTATTTTTACCCTCACTTTGTTTACCTTAGGGTTCTATTTTCTCCCTTTTGTGGGGGAAAATCTTGAGAGCTTGAAATTTTTGTACCTACTCCACCATCTTCCCAGAATTCTCTCCCTTATAAGAAATATTTTAGAAGTGCAACTGACAAGACCTGGTAACTGGTCAAATATAAGCAGTGCTGATTAGGGAAGAGTCAAAGATAAGATCAAAGAACTTGGGAGAATGCTGATGCCACTAGCAAATAGTCATCAGAGGGAAGATCACACTTGGGGAAAAGATAACAAAATCATTCCCTCCTCCTGCTTTTTCCCTCTTCCCCGATATTTCCTACTTTCTCTAGTTTCTATAACTATTTCTTTTTGGTCTCCTTTTCTGGATAATTTTACTCATGCCCCAACCTCGTAATCACTGTTCCCTGAGCCTCTCTTGTGTGCTGTCTTTTCTTTCTAAGATTTTTTTTCATTTATGGTTTAAAATTATAATCTATAATCTATAAAATTATAACCTATAATCTATAAAATTATAATCTATAAGCAAATGGTTCCCAAATCTATATATCTAAACTGAGCTTATCTATTGAGTTCCTACCTCCTCTCACCAGCTACCTATTGGGCATTTCCAAAACAATTTCACATAATTATCTCAGTTTAGCATGCCCCCAAACAAAACCAATTATTTTTTTCCTAAAACCCACAAAGCATTTATTAGCTCCACCAACTGCTAATGCCTACCAAATGCCCTTCCTCACAAACTACCTTGTATTTAACTTAATTTATACTATGTACTTTACTTATATTTATATTATATACTTTAATTAATGCTATGCATATATTTGGATTTAAGTTTATATTTATCCTGTATATAATTTTCCATATACTTGTGTCTCCTGTTAGAATATAAGCTTCTTATATAGTGATAGTTTCATTTTTTGCATGTTTCCCCAGTATTTAGTTCAGTGTGTGGTACATAATAGATACTTAATAAACACTTTCAGATTTATTCATTTAAGTTGAAAAGCATTTATTAAGCACTTACTACATGCCAAGAACTATGCTAAGCACTGGGATAACTGATAGAAAATGAGAGAAGTATTTCTATTCTCAAAGTACTCACATTTTAATTAGGTAAGGCCGCATATAAATGAGGGCTCCTTTCCAATTCATAGCAGATGGGAAGGCCAAGCAGCACTGATTCTGGCCAGTGAAATAACAATGTAGAGGACAAAATTCTGAAGACCTTGGGGACAAAGGCAAGGCATATCATTAGTGACAGAGAGGACGATGAGTCCAAGTTTCAGAGGGAATTGGGGTTTGGGATACTGGTAACAGAAGTGGGTATGAAAGACAACAGCATCGAGTTAATAATGAGCAATCTGTGCCTAGTGGAAATTGGGAAATGAGGCATTGAGAGTTGAGTGGTGAAGGGACAGCTCCTTGTTTCTCCTCAGTCTTTTCTTGCTGCTTTTTGGTGGATTTGGGAGGAGACAGAGCAGAGTTTCTCGGCTTATACTGATTGTTAAATTTTCAGTATGAACATTTATTCCTTGGAAATCATAAATTCCACAAATCAGGGCTTTGATGATTATTTTGTTGATTGTCTAGACTTAAGAGAATGATGGAGAAAATGTTAATGAGGCAGATTAAACTTAAAAACATGTAATGCGTTTTCAGAAAGTCATTTGTTAAATTTATCCCAACACCCTCTGGGAAGGGGAGGATAATATTTCCAGCTCCCCATAGATCCCATGGGTGATGCTGGCTGGTCCTTGTAGAATACTCATGAGTGGGCTGGGGTGGTCCTGATCTTTAAATTTTTTTCTTTTGAGGAAATATTACATCATAATGTTCAAAATGGAATTTTCCTCTTGACTTAGATGTGAACTATAATTAGACTTTTGAAAACAACTTGATTTGGGGCAGCTAGGTGGCGCAGTGAATAGAGCACGGGTCCTGGAGTCAGGAGGACCTGGGTTCAGATCCAGCCTCAGACACAACACAAAAACTAGCCGTGTGACCCTGGGCGAGTCACTTAATCCCAATTGCCCTCCAAAAAGCAAAAAAATAAAAAAATAAAACAACTTGATTGGATACAGATTTTCGGTCTGCAATTTACATGTAGAAATGTTCCACAAGGAAATAATATTTGTTTTCATGTGTTTGGTAGGCTACCCTATGGAAACATTATGTTGAACCTGGCCTCAGGAGACATGGGTAGTAACTATGAATGAAAATTGTAGAGAGGCTGATTTAGGATTAATACAAGAAAAAAAAAGTAGAAAATATCCCCTGATAATTAGGTCTGTTCAGTAGTGGAATGGGATACTTGAAGGGGCAATACAATCTTAGGCAGAATCTAAGTAATTTTAAGTCAAGCATGTCACACAAGGGATTTATGTTTGGGTATATGATATTGCCTCTCCCACTTCTAGGGGCAACTAGTTGACAGTGAATTGAACTCTAGACCAGGATTAAATTTGTCCTTAGACACTTACTAACTTTATGACCTTGGGCAAGTCACTTAATTTCTGTTGGCTTCAGGTTCTGCAACTATAAAATGAAGATAATAATAACACCTATCTACCTGGGTTGTTGTGAGAATCAAATGACATAATATTTTTAAGCTCTTAGCTCAGTGCCTGGCACATAGGAGGCATTATATCAATGTTGTTGTTATTATTATAATTATTGTTATTACTCTTGCACAGGACATTCACTCTGCCTGTCTTATGGAAACCTATTAGAAATAGGGGCTGAATTGCAACAATCATTTACATTTGCTCTGCAAAGTTTCAGTACTGACATTTGGATAATTAGATGCCCAATATTTTGAAAGTTGAAAGAATTTTAGACATGATTTGAAACTATACTCTGGAGACCTGATAAATTACCCAACTTCCCTGTTCTGTCTCCATGCTCAACTCCTTCCCTGATCCCTATTCTATGCTGAGTATGGACTCTGCCACCTCTTAGATTGATGAAAAAACTGTTTCTTTCTAATCCAAAACAAACAAACAAGCAAAAAAAACCATTTGTTTTTCTGAAATTACTAGAGGATCATTTTCACCATGTGAGTTTATTTATATGGTATCTTAAAACTTCTAATTCTAACCAAATAATTGTCTTGGTTATATAAACAAAAAAATCATCATAGATAGGAAGCACAGGTAAGGATTTGCTGGTCTTTAGTGTTGGAATCCATTGAACCTAAAGTCTTTATTTTCTAGGGCAGGAAATTTACACCTTGAAAGTTATTTGCCAAAGAACACGCAATTGGTTAGTGAAAGATCCAGATCTAAAAGAAAAAAAAGTTTACTGCTTTTCACTATAGCACATTGTCTCCAGAGACATTTGTTATTTTTTTAGGAGGATAAATTCTAGGTGCTTTTCTGGTAGTTGTTGTACATTCATTAAATATCCAATATAGTAAATTTGGAAATCTTCTAGTACAAAAATATCAAGGCACTCACTGTGGCTGGGGGCATGGGGGGAGGTGTTAGGAATCATACTAAATTAAAACTGGGAAATAGGGGCGGCTGAGTAAGAGCACCGGCTCCAGTGTCAGTACGACCTGGAGATCTAATCCCGGGCTCAGACACTTAGCATCCACCCAGAAACACCTGGCCGTGTAACCTTGAGCAAGTTACTTAACCCCGATTGCTTTAAAAAAAAAACTGGGAAATAAAAATATAATAGAACATAGAGAAAGTTAATATGTGTTTTGTGTTGTTTTCCCTAAGTTAATATGCATGCTCCAGAGATCCTTATGTATGGTTTAGTGGCCCTCTTCCAATTTAAGTCTGACACTTTGTTCTACTGCCTCTTAAAGATTAGATTTTTCAGAGGCTACACCAAAATCATGCCAAATCCTGCCATCTTAGAAAGACCTCCAACATAGACTAATAGATGATGTGTTTCTTGTCAGAGAACCAGCCTGGCTAAGTGAAAAGAGTTTTATCACGTTTGCATTGGTCACCAGGTGTTGATTTTAATTTTTATTGTTTGCCATAGCAGCACACAAAGACCATTTACTTACTAAGGCATGGAGTGATTGTGATCTATCTCAGAAAAGAAATTACACTGATGAAATTTTAGATACTTGGAGGAATTAAATATGGTAGGAGACATAAATGTCTTGACCTGTCACCTTGTGGAATAATAATGTCAAAGAAACAAGAAATAGACAGACTAACAAAATAATCATTCAAGAGATGTAGGTTGAATGTGTTATTTTTTATCATGTTGTCTGAGGTTAAAAGAAAATGGACTCATTCACCCCTCCCATCTCATATCATTTGTTTATAAGCCCAAGGGGACTCAGGATAGGCTTTTCAGAAGAAGTGACTTGAAATTCAAATGGACTTGAAATTAACTTTGCTCTCTGGGCTCCTGGCTTTCCCTTTCTCCATATAATGGATGATGCTGTCAATGATTCACTCACTTTTATGAAATAAGTTCTGTCACTTAAGGTGTTCTCTCAACTGGTTCCTGTTTCAGGCTCATGAATACTGAGTGGATTATGGGTTGCCTGTTTGTAAAGGAGTGAAACTTGGGACAACTTTCTTCCATTCTCTCCTCTGACAGAGACTTACTTTATAATTTACCTTGAGGAGGACATTTCCACGTGGGGTAAATAAGCATAGAACAACACATTGTGCCTTACCTGGAAGTTACATTGTGTACTTTCTGGGGATTTCACAAAAACTTGGAATGCCTTAGCACATCAAGGGTTAATTTGTAGTTAATCAAGTTAACAGAACAATCAAGGATTAACATAGTATTGGGGAAATCCCAGTCACCTGGTCTCAGGTCTGGTAGGAACCTCCTAGATTCATTTATTCACAAAATTGTTGAGTTGGAAGAAAACTGAAAGGTCATTAAATCAGCCAGTAGTTTAAGAAGATTTCTCCATACAACATCCTCAATGGTGGTAATTCATTCTCTATTTAAACCCTTTCAGTGATCAAAATGGATGTCTTTTTGGCAATCCATTTCACCTTTGGATGAGTTTAATTATAATATTAGGAAGTCTTTTCTTACATTGAGCTGAAATCTGTTTCTGGAACTTCTTTACTTTTGCCCTGTGGGACCAAGCAGAACAAAGCTTATCTCTCTTCCACATGACTGCCCTTCAAATATTTGAAGATATAGCTTATGTTCCCCTTAAATATTTTCTTGTCTAGGCTAAATATTCCTTCAAACTATTCCCTTATGGTGAAATCTCTAATTTGGTTACCACCCTGATCTCCCTTGGGATGTATACCAGTTTGTCAATAGACTTCCTAAAGCGTGTCCTCTAGGACCAAACTCTTGCTGTAGTCTGGCTAAGCAGAGCGATACAGCACCTCTCCTCTCCTCTTATGAACACATTACTGCCACCAACGCAACTGAAGATCACAGTAGTCTTTCGAAATGCCACTTCATAGCACTGAGTCACGATCAAGTGTTTACAACATTCTTAGAGACTCTAATGTACTATTAGAAGCTCAGCATACTTCAATAAAAAAATGACTTGCTTTCATCTCTTGCTCAAATGTCAGGTAGCTTAATTCATTAGTAGTTTAGAAAGTGCTTCGAGTTGATGGGAAAAAAAGCACTTGAGAAATGTGAGCTGGTATTCTTAATAATGAAAAATCACCAATAAATGGTTATTTTCCTCAGAGAAGAGGCATCAATATTGAGTCAGGTGATGGCAAAACATCTGAATCACAGTCTTCTGGATGATTCATCTACATACCATCCAATAATCTACTTGCACAAGTCACTTCTCTACTTTGGCCTCAGTTTTATCATCTGTAAAATGGGGGAAGGAGAGCTGTGTGGAAGATGATCTCTAAGGGCCTTCCTAGTTCTTTAATATTTTACAATGCCTTTTCTTCCCACTGAACTGGAAAAATTCCCCATTCATCTAAGAATCTGGGGGTTCCTCTGTGAACTGTCTGACCTGAAATCAGAGACTAGGGTCTCCTAACTAGCCAACTGTACTTTGTTTTCCCATAGCACACTGATTTTCAGTTTCCAGCTATCTTTCCCCATCCATCCTCCACCTAACCCTTTATGACCCAAGAGTTCTTTCTAATCTGAGAAGGCTTCTCTATTTATCTCCCTTTGCATTATAATTAAGATGAACTTGTCTGAAGAAGCAGTAATGGATAGTTGAGTATTTTTGCAGGTTCCTCAGAAGATGAGGTAGATTATTGCTTTGTTCAAATTTAGTTTCTTTTTCTTCCCCCACAATAATGTTGGACTGAAAATTAATGAACACAATTAGAGCTTTTTTGATATGGTAAACCTTTGAAACTATTCATTATTCTGTTAAGGGAAAGTTGCTAATTTTCTTCTAAATTAATGTATTCCTGTTGTGATGTAGATTGCGTTTTATAATGCAATTGAAGCGGCTTTCATTCTGCCTCCTTTGTTCATTGATTTCAATCTCCTTTGTTCATAATGTCATTCAGGTGAGTAATAAATGGTAGTAACATTTGTTCATATTTCAGAAGAAGAATTGCACTTTTCCCCATTGATAACCATTTATCATTACATTGTCCATTTAAAGCATTTAAAGCATTACCAAAATGCCAGGATGGAGAAGAGAGGAATAACAACCCTGATAATAACACTAGGAAAAAATGTTCCTATTAAGTCCTCTTTTCAATGGCACTGAAACTCCAAAACTCCTTTCTCCTTCTGGTTAGTCAATAAATTACACTTAATGTCATCTGTCAGGGCTCTTAAAACAACTCATATTTTGTAATTACTTTGTAAAGGCAATGTAAACTGCCAACAGAAACCACAGAATATGAACAATCGAGTCTCCAGACATATATTATGTTGATGCTTTTTGGCCTCAATAGCAAATAATTCCACATGGGGAATGGAAAGAAGCAAAGGTTAAGTGTTTGACTTTCTATAAATTTCAACTCTGAGCAGACCTCACTGGATCTTAATGCAAAAGAAAGGCTGGTTCATGCAAGCTCACAGACACTCAGGCTTCCAGGAAAAAAAAAAAGTCTGATTATTTCTGATTGACTGATATTAATTTCATAAATACTTCAACCAGCTAGAAGAGCAGGCAGCCCACTTCAGATAGCCCTCTTGGTGGCAAAGACAGAACTTCTAATCAATAAGACTGAAATTTAGAGTTGAAGTGAAGCCAAGAAATGAGCAGTTATTCCAGCTGATATTTCTATGGGGGAAAGAAATAAAGAATGTTGGGAGGAAAGCTGTTTTCTACAAAGTACAGGAATTTATTTCCTTAGCACTTGGTCTCTTTCTCTTTCTGTCTCTGTCTCTCTATGTCTCTTTCTCTCTCCTTCCTTCCCTCCTCCTTCTCTTCTCCCCCTTGTTGTTGTTCTGTCTGTCTCTTTTCTCTCTTCTCCTCTCCCTGCCTTACCAATTGTGCTTTGTGGATGAATTCAAAGGAATTAAAGCTGTCCAAGTCCAGGTTTGGGGAAATCCTTACTCCAGTTTCCTAGAGTAGATTTCTAAACTAACCTGGAGAAAGAGAACTGAACTTGAAATCTGTGTGGCCATGAGTAAGTCATAACATCCTTTGGACTCCATTTTCTCATATTAAAAAAGAAAATAATAAAAGGATTAGGCTAAATGATTTTTAAGTTCCATTCCAACTCTAACACTCTATAGTTCTTTGGTGGTACATGAGTATGTGTGCACATGTGTGCATGAGCTGGACTTTTCAGGCAGCTTTAATGACTTGAAATCTCTGGAGTGTAATCAAATTTAAATTCAGTAGAATAGAAAACCCCATGGAGGATTAAGATTCATGCATTGTAATAGCTACACTGAGCTTTTGTCACAGCAGAGTTTACAAATGTGGCTCTCAATGGGGTCCCAGGAAATTACATATCCAGCCTTCTTAGAATAATTCCTTGTGGCCCTTTAAATTCTTTCCTTTTCCTGTTGATTATCAAAGATGCCTTATAAATGCCAAACATGCTATGAATGCCAAGTGAGAAGAAAAGGGGCATGGTGTCAGAAGAGGGAATTTTGAAGGCTGGTGTCCTGAATTCTGCTGCTTCAAGAGACTGGGAGTACGACTAAATTTAACTGACTCGTGTTTTAAAAAAGTGGATACAGGCTCCCCAGAAAAATGTCAGACTCAAACAAAAGTTCCAAGCCCAATAATTAGACATAGATGGAATCAAGCTTTTCCCAATAAGTGTGGCTGATTTTAGCTTATTTCCTTTGGTGCAGTACAGAAACTAAATAGAATTTATGATGCTATTAGTCAAACTATGGAGCTTAGAGAATACACAGTTTTTATACAAATAATTATGGTGTATAATTGTTTGCATATGCATTTGTGTTTCATTTTATACTTTTGACACTTGTCCATCTGGGGTCTCATTTAATTTTCATAGCAGGTCTCATTATGCTCACTTGGCAGATGAGTAAATTGAGTCACAGGAGATACACAGAGAATTGGTGGCACCATTAGGAACAATATTCATATTCCCATTTTACAGATAAAGAAACTAAAAGAAGCTAAGTGCTTTGCAAATATTCATACCCTAATTGAACAAGAATATAAATCTTCACACTTGTGTTATTTTTGTCTCAATTGTCATGAGGAAAATGATTTATAAACTTTACAAAGTTAGTTGAACTCTATCTTGGAAATTAAATTACCTTTAGAGTTGTATCAGGGAATTTAAATCAGGAATGATTCTTAAAGATAATGAAGTACAACCCCTTTATTTTACCATTAAGATAAATTAAATGACCTGACCAAGTTTATAGAAGTAATAAATGTCAAAAGTAGAATTTGAACCCAAGTCTTCTGACTTCAAATACCAAGCTCTAGATCTTAGATTGGACTGATCCTATAATTGTATTAATAAATCATACCAGTTATCTCACAGCTATATTACAAAATTAACTGTTATCTCAGAATAGCAAAAGACCTCAGAGGTCATTCAGTCCATTCTGTATTGGAACAAGTAGTCTATTTAGCCTGTAGAATAGTCATTTTAGGAAGGTAAAAGAATATAAACTAGGTGTTAGGGGAATCCAGATGGAATTAAATGGCAAGAATTTCTAGTGTATCCAATTGGCATAATTATAGATATCATAGAATCTCAGAGCTGGAAGGGGAACTAAAAGGCTACATAGTTAAAGACATACCTTAGCAAGAATTCTTTTCTACAGTATTATTGTGAGAAATGATTCATTTGGACCCCTACTCTATTCCAATCAGTATTAATCAGTTCGATATTTTATATAGAGATAATTAGATAAGTTCTTATAGTAGACCTTTATCATAGGCCTCAAACATTAATCAAACATTCACCACTTGTTTACCAGTTATGAAATTCACTTGTGTAACCACAAGAATGCTGACAAAGGTATCTCCATCCTGTTTTGCTCAAATTCTGTGTCTAAGCCTAGCATGAGTAGAAGATTTTGGTGTAATATGGAAAGCCCCAGTTTATCTTGTTTTTACCTCTGTACCACCCTTTCTTGTCCAACATGAATAGTGACCGTCTTATGACCACTAAGTCAGAAAAGATAATCCTTGAATGACCAATCTTGTGGCCACTATACTAATGCATCATTTCTAGCTCTGCTAGAGAGTCAATATTAAGGTCTTTCAACCAATGAGATTCTATATTTTACCTTGCCTCTTTTGCATGTTTGGGTATCAAATCCTATAAAAGTAGGGCCCAGGGGAAAGGAGGAATCTCAGATCCTGAGGGACATCTGAGGTCTACTTCATTAGAGGGGGCCATGGACTCTTTAATAAAGTGCTATTGACTTAGAGCTCTGCCTCAGTGGTTTTTCTTGCATATTGGACAATTTCAGATCTCACACTATCTGACAGGTAGTCACTCCCTCTTTGAAAACCTCCAGTGATAGTGAACCTACTACCTACTACTCAATAGCTCTAGTTGTTAAGACTTCCTTAAGTAGCACTTACTATAACAGCATGGAGAGAGTGGTGGAGGAAGTTACGGTGTGAATAACCATGACTGAATATCAGTTAGGTATGAATATAAGTAGGATAAAGGGTCAAGTGATTCAAATATGTAAGACATTAGATAGTAAGGTTGAATACAAAAACTAGAGAGTCATGACTCTGAAGAGATGAAAGTGAAGACCTAGTAGAAATGGTCGTTTGACAGATTAAAAAGGGAAAGGAAGAGTGAGAGATGAAAGAACAGGAAATTATTATTAGAAATTGGATCAGAGTTTGAGATCATGGAGGTAATTGTGGGCAATGTTGAGATGTATCTTATGACTATCCCTATGAGCTGCTGACATACGGTAAAAATGTAGGACTTGACAGTTAAGAGGGTTGAACAACTGATGGGCCAAACTGTTTGAAGTGATAGACATATGCTTATTGAAGTTCCTGAGGAGAAGGATGACAGTTGACATGGAAAGAAAGACAATGAACTAGGTAAGTATTGGATTCTTTGAGAAAGAAATGAAAAACAATTAGAAAAATGCATAAAGCAATGTTGAGGTGCCATTTCACATTTATTAGATTGACAAATATGACATGAAAGGACTGATGCTGAAGGGGCCTTTGGAAAAACAGGCACTGTTGGTGGAGCTCTGAATTGGTCTAGCCATTATGGAAAGCAATTTGGACCTATGCCCTCAAAATCACTGAACCAGGCATATTTCATATAGCAGCAATAACTTTACTAGATCTATATTGTAAAAAGATCAAAGGAGTAGAAAAATAACCCATATTCACAAAAAATATTTTAGGCAATTTTTTTCATAGTGGTGAAGAAAAAGAAACTAGGGATTACCCATTGATTGGGAATAACTGAAGAAATTATGGTAGATGAATGTAGTGGAATAATATTGTTTTATGGGATGAGAAAAGTGATGAGTTCTGAGAAAACCTGGAAGACTTCTGTGAATTGATAGATGGTAAAGTGAACAGACAACAACAACAACAACAACAATACATGCACATATCTATATCTATATCTATATATATCTATGTATGCATGTGTATATGTATGTGTATATACATATGTACACATGCATGCATATGTGGGTATATGTATTTATTTATACATATACATATATACATACACACAAAAGTATATATTAAAAACAACATTGTAATGACAGACAACTTTCAACTTTGAAAGACCCAAGGTCTCCTTTTATAGTGCAATGATCAACAATGAATCCAAAGAATTGAGGACTGGTGATCATCTGTGTTACCTACTTCCTGAAAGTGAGGTGTTGCATTCAAAACGCAGGTGAGTTATACATTTTTGGAGATGGACAATATGGGAATTTGCTTTACTATGTTTATTTGAAACAAGGGTTTTTTCTGCTTTTTAAATTGAGGAGTGAGAGAGAGAGAGAAAATAAATATTTATTAATTGAAAAATCTAAAGAACGGATAGTGAGCAATCTGGATATTAGTATATTATGGCAATGAGGATCTGGATCAGGTACCATAGGGGGATGGCATGAACCTGAAAAGAGCAGATGTTGTGGATTGTTGGCAGTCAAGGGCGGGGGCGGTCTGGAAATGACAGTGAGGAACAATGAATGGCCCAACTTTTTCTCCTGGATGGGTTGGGAGGTGGGGATGAACAAAGGAATATTTCACACTTAGTGGTGTAGTCAGTGATCATGTTGGACACAGCCAGGTTTTCATGAATATCAGAAAATGGAAAAAGTCAGGAAGAGATCTCAAGGATGAGTTTAACAAAAAGGAAAGAATGTCAGAGGGTACACTGGAATGGGAGAACAGAGGAGGATATGAACTAGAGAGGAATAGGTCTCAGACATATTAGGATGAGTATGTGGGGAGAAGGAATACGGGAAAATAATTTTTTCTAAGCAGATAGACACATAATTATAGAAGTAAGGAAACTTTCCTGCCATGAAAGAGAAAAAAAAAACTAGGTGGTTAGGGCACCTTCTCCATTTTTCTCTCACCTTTTCTTATTTCTCCCAGGGACCTATTTAACCCTCCTGTGTCAATTCATAGTATCACCTGAAAGTTTTCCCTTCCTTCCACAAAAAGAGGGAAGACCTAGGTGTTCCTAAAGAGATAGTTTCCCCATCTATCTCTATCCCAATAAGGAAAAGTTCAAATATTTTATTCCTCTATATTGTGGCTCAGATCCTTACAGAATGCTCTTTCATCTCTGGGGTCATGTGATAGATAATCAATTTACAAATTCTTGTCACTCACTGATCTCAAAGTTTAGAGATTCATAAACTCATCTTCCTCCATGAATCAGGAACTATCACTACTTAAATACAGGATTCCCTCTCTATGTCTGTCATTTCTTTCACAGAGAGGTTAATACCTTACTTCTCTATGGGTAAGGCAAGGAATTTTGGGTTCAGAAACTCTCTCCTTGAACCATGTGGGTGAGAACATGTATAACTTAGATTACATAGTTATTCACCAAGGCAGCTATTACGGGCCCCTGGAGTAGAAACTGTGTGAAGGCAGAGGTTCCTTCCTGCCTCCAGGGCCCAAGTTCAATCTTAGCAATACCTTCCTATGGCCAATGCTCAACTCAAGATCTCTCACAAAATGGCCTGACTCTTCAAATGACCTCTTTATGTTGCTAAGCCTCTGAGGTACAAGACAAACGGGTAGTTAGCCCACAATAGCCCAAACCAATGAATTCATTCCCAAATGATGAAAATATATGACCTTAACCTCAAAGACGTGGTAAGGAACATGCACAGTGGATGTCCCCCAATCCTTTCAGGAGGTTATCATTGAACATGGCTGTACCTTCCATAGGAAGATACATAATCAAAGTCCCAAACAAAGGATCAAGATCCTATTAGGCAGCAAGATGATTAGGGAATTATTCTGGGGGATGTGTCTTTGTTTTATATGTATATGTTGTTCAGTTATTGTAGCTGTGTCTGACTGTGACCCTGTTTAGGGTTTTTAGTGCAGAGATATTAGAGTGTTCTGCCATTTCATTCCCTAGCTAATTTTGGAGATGAAGAAACTAAGACAAACAGGGCTAAGTGACTTGCCTAGGGTCACATAGCTAGTAATTGTCTGAGGTCAGAGTTGAACTTAAAAAGATGAGTCTTGGAGAGCAGAGCCAAGATGGTGAAGTGGAAGCACAAACTTGTCATGAGCTCCTGTTCCAATCACTTCCAATACATGTAAAAAATTACTCTAAGCAAACTTTAGAGCTACGGAACCCATAAAAGGACAGAGAGAATCAAATCTCCCACTGAAGGCAACCTGGCAGGCAAACAGGAAGGGTCTATCACCTGAGCTGGCAGCCGAGCACAGTCCTGCATGAGCCGAGCAGTTCTGGCCCCAGGGTGGCCCTGACCAGCAGTGGCCAGAGCAGACTTCAGGAGAGTGTATCACCAGCAGCTGTAGCAGTTTCCAGACTTCTCAACCCATGAGCACCAAAGATAAAGTAAAAGGTCAGTGTGGAGCTCTGTTGCTAAAGGAGACCCAAAAATAGACTGAAGAAGATAACACCTTAAAAAATAGATTAACTCAAATGGCAAAAGAGGCCCAAAAAGCCAGTGAGAAAAAGAATGCCTTAAAAAGCCGAATTTTCCAGATGGAAAAGGAATTTCAAAAACTCACTGAAGAGAATAACTCCTTCAAAGTTAGAATGGAGCAATTGGAAGCTAATGACTTTATGAGAAATCAAGATACTATAAAACAGATCCAAACAAATGAAAAAATAGAAGGCAATGTGAAATATCTCATTGGAAAAACCACTGACCTAGAAAGTAGATCTAGGAGAGAAAGTTTAAAAATAATTGAACTACATGAAAGTCATGATCAAAAAAAGAGCCTAGACTCCATCTTTCAAGAAATTATCAAACAAAATTGCCCTGATATTATAGAACTGGAGGGCAAAATAGGAATTGAAAGAATTCACCTATCGTAGCTTGAAAAAGATCCCAAAAAGAAGACTCCTAGGAATATTATAGCCAAATTCCAGAGTTCCCAGGTCAAGGAGAAAATACTGCAAGCAGTTAGGAAGAAACAATTTTAGCATTATGGAAACACAATCAGGATAACACAAGATCTAGCAGCTTCTACATTAAGAGATTGAAGGGCTTGGAATCTAATATTCTGGAGGTCAAAGGAGCTAGGACTAAAACCAAGAATCACCTACCATGTGGCAGCTAGGTGGCACAGTGAGTAAAGCATCAGCCCTGGAGTAGGGAGGACACGGGTTCAGTTCCGGCCTCAGACACTTAACACCCACACCAAAAATAGTAGCCATGTAACCTTGGGCAAGTTACTTAACCCCAATTGCCCTCCAAAAGGCAAAAAAAAAAAATCACCTACCATATATACTTTATATATATGTATACTTTATACTCAATATATATACTCAGTATACTCAGGTTTCAGGGGAAAATATGGTCATTCAATGAAATAGAGGATTTTCAAGCATTTTTGATGAAAAAAACAGAGCTGAACAGAAAATTTAACATTCAACTACAAGAAGCAAGAGAAGCATGAGAAGGTAAACAGGAAAAAGAAATCATAAGGAACTTATTAAAGTCGAACTATTTACATTCCTACATGGAAAAATGATAATTGTAACTCATAAGACTTTTCTCAGGATGAGGATAGTTGAAGGGAATATATATGTATATATATGTATGTATACATGCATATATCTATGTATAGCAGGGTGTATGTGTATATAAATATATATGTGAGTGTGGGCATATGTATGTTCATGTATACATAGACAGAGGGCGCAGGATGAGCTGAAGATGAAGGGATGATATCTAAAAAAATAAAATTGAGTTGAGAGAGGAATTTAATGGGAGAAGAAGAAAGGGAGTCATAGAATAGGGTAAATTATCTCATATGAAAGAGTCAAGAGAAAACTGTTACAATGGAGGGAAAGAGCAGGAAGGTGAAAGGAAATGGGACAACCTTATTCTCATTGAATTTGATTAATGAGGGAATATTACCATACAGGAAAATAAGGGGGTAGGGGATAAGAGGGGGGATGATAGAAGGGAGAGCAGATTGGGGGAAAGGGTAGTTAGAAGCAAACAATTTTGAAAAGGGATAGGATCAAAGGAGAAAATAGAATAAGTGGGGGGTGGAATAGGATGGAGCGAAATATAGTTAGTCTTTCACAATATAACTACTATGAAAATGATTTGGTAACTACACATGTCCAACCTATATTGAATTGCTTATCTTCCCAGTGAGGGTGGGTGAGGAGGGAAGAAGGGAAAAAATCTGGAACTCAAAGATTTAAAAAGAAATGTTTAAAAAAAAATTTGTTTTTACATGCAACTGGGAAATAAGATATATAGATACAGGGGCATAGAAATCCATCTTGCCCTACTAAAAAGTTAGGGGAGTTATGGGGGAGGATATAAGATAGAATAGATTTGGGGAAAGGGTATTCAGTAGACTTGCTATTTTGGGGTGGGGGTAGGGGAATGACAGGGAGAAAAAATTGTAACTCAAAATCTTATGGAAATGAATGTTGAAAACCAAATATAAATAAATAAATTTAAAAAAATGAATCTTACTGACTGTAGGCCCAGTACTCTATTGACTATAGTCTAGCTGCCTCTATATGTGCATAGGCATATGAATTTATGTGTGTATGTATGTTCAGGGATGATGATTGCACCTACCTCCCAGAATTGTTGTGAGGATCAAATGAAATAATATTTACAAGTGCTGAGCACAGTGCCTGGCACACAGTAGGTACTATATAAACGTAATCAATGATGGTTATAATGGTAATGTGCATGAATGTGTATGCATATATACATGTGTACTTATATATATATACACATATGTATATCTACATATCTACAATCACACATCAATTTATCTACCTACTTATGTATAGATCAACCCCAACAACAACAACAAAAAAATCTATGTTCATCTGACAGGATACAAAAGATTTTACTATGAAGATAGAAAGTCACATATAATTTCTTTGTATCTCTTCCCCCCCCCAAATGTGAGCTCCTTGAGAAAGCCTAAGATAGAGGTATTAACATGAAAACTCCCTTTTACTACAAAACTTGCATCCTGTTGAATTTTTTTTTTCCTTTTCTGATCAGTCTTGACCATATTAAACTTATATTGGCCTTTTTAAACCAATTCCAAATTCCATAAGTAGATAAATGTATTTATTTGTATGTGTTAAAGAAAAAAAAATAGGGTGAATTATCAACTAATAAAACATTAAATACTTGTTAAGTATCTACTACGTGCCAGGAGATGTGTTAAGTGCCTGGGTTCAAAAAAAGAGAAAAAAATGATTCCTGTCCTCAAGGAGTTTACAATCTAATGGGGGAGGAAAACAGGCAAACAAATACATACACACATAAGTATGTACACACACACACATATAATAAATGGAAAATAATTAAAAGAAGGAAAACACTAGAATTAAGAGTAGATTTCCTGTAAAATGTGGGATTTTAGTTGAGACTTACAGGGAGCCAGGGAGGTCAGTAGTTGGAGCAGAGAAGGGAGAGCATTCCAGGCATGTGGAACAGTGATAGAAAATGCCTGAAACTGAGAGATGGAGTGTTGTGTTCATAGGAAAATGAGGTTGTCAGTGTCACTGAATTGAAGAGTACATTTTAGGGAATGAAGTATAAGAAGACTGGAAAGATAGGAGGGGTATAGGTTGTGAAGGGCTTTGAAGGACAGAGCTCTTTTATTTTTCCCTGGAGGCAATAGGAAGCCAATGGAGTTTGAGTAGAGGGGTGACATCTCTCTTAAAGCCCCAACTACTAGCTATAATTCAGCATTCTTACTTCATCTCAGTAGTTCCCATATTTTATACTCTTGACCCTCAATCCCTCGTGTTAAAAAACAAACAAACAAGCAAAAATTTTCCTTTTGGGTTAGGGAGGTATTTGAAGCTAGTGTCTATGCTAAGGGGAGAATAGGATTCAAGGAAAATCACAGTGTGGCCTTCATGTCTACACTCTAAGAACAAAATCTAAGGTAGTCTAAGAATAGATACATTTCATACATTTATTGGAAGGTGCATGTGACTCTCTAATCTGACTGTGACTCTGACTTATTCTTTCTTTTAGAAATATATGTATATACATCTGCATGTGTACAACCACATAAGATTACTTTGTTTCTAAGAGTTATGTAAGAGAATGGACTTTCTGTGGCTTTGCTTGTAATTATACATACTGTTTGTTATGAAACCATATCATGTTGTCACAAGTGGTCTCCATGTTGAACTTTGCCTTGTCAAAATAGTTTTATCATTCATAAATATTTCAGTGAGAACCAAAGGCTGCTTATGAATGATTGATTCTTTATAGTTCATTGACCTTTCCTGTAAAGTCTTTTATTAAAATTCCAGTATCCCATCCTAAATCTGACCATTAATTGTTAATAATGTGGTTATTGAAACCCAAGTCCTCCAAGAAATGAGAAAGTAAATTGGTAGTTATAATTGTATATCAATGTAAAACCAAAGGAGATCATCATAGTTCAAATCAGTTCATTCTTAATCATGGTAACTCAATAAAGTATATTTGAGCATACAAATTAAATAAGGCAAGTTTTGTGACTGGAAGGCATTTATAATATCGTAGAACCCTAAGAAGCAACTGGATGAAGATCACTTAGATCTGGAAATTGAGGGGTTGACTATCTACATAGTCATAACTGAGAACTTGAGAAAGTAGGTCATATTCTGTGGTGGGTGGGAAAGGACTGCTGGGGATACTGGTGAGTGCTGCCATTGTCAGTGCTCCCAGGCATCCTCCATGGCATAAATCCTCAACCCTAGTGATGTAATTCAGGCATCATGAGTTGGTGTAGCTATGCATTAAAGCTCTTAATGAACCAAGAACAAAAGTCAAGACAGCAAAAGAATCCTTAAATTGAAAGTGGTCTGGGACCAGGTAAAGGAATTTATTTAATCAGAGAACCACTTCTAGGAGGAAATATGTACTGTTCACTCCAATCTAGTCACAGTTATGACTATATGTATTTTTTCTAATTTTAAAATTTAAAGCATTACCTCTGTGCTAGTCACAAGGCTTTCATTAGGGTTTTGATGACCAAAAATCAGCTAGTCTCTATGCTAGAAAGCTTTGAATGAATCATCTTCATTAGATAGTTGGGTGAATCTTTTATTGAAATTCAGGACTAGCAGTAGTCCTTGGGTTCTTTTTAATGTGTTAAAACCTTTTAAGAAAGGTTTGTGGAAAACCCCTCCACCAGAGAAGTTTCAGGTCTTACTTAAATTGAAGCTATTGTTGGATTAAATTTATTACTGTCAAAGTCCAGCCTCCCTTGGACATATTTATGAATACCAGATGGAGTTTTTTTGAACGACAGCACAGTAAAATAATGGCTGCCCATTAAGGTCATTAAGGGAAGACAGTGTAGAATTTATGATCAGTGCACTCCCATTTATGAAACCAAATAGGATCTATAAACTACAAGATAATCTGACATTGATTTGATTTCTAATCTGAGTGATTGCATAGCTTGGCATAGGAACCACTGTGACAGTACACTTCCAGGGATTTCTGGGCACTTTGCTAGTGCTATCCATTTTTTTCTTTCTATTGATTATCATTTTCACCATGTTTTTAGGAGATAAAATGAATTACTAATTGCTAGGATTCCTGATTTCAGTCAGTTAATGGTATAAATCTGTTTACTGCCTGCCAGATGGTTTCACAGTTCTTTGGGATGGGGCAGATATCTACCGAGCAATGGCTTCTCATTTTCTTTTCTGACAACCTAAGCTTCCAAAAAGCAGTTGTGGAGGGCCCACATACTGAGGTCTGAAGCTGAAAAAGAACATTGAAGTAGGAGGGGGAGAAGGAAGAAGGGACAAGGGAAATATAAAGACAAAGAGAAGCATCTAAAATAAATATAGGCAATTTCTTTAAAGAAACACTAACAAAAATAGGGAATAGCAGGGTCTATAAAAACCAATAGATTTCTGCAAAAGTTTTATTCCTTATTCCTTAGACAGTGTGCTGCCATGGAAACAATGCTGAATTTGGAGTCAGTGGCCCTGGGTTCAAATCTCATCTAGGCTATTTTGTGACATTGAACAAATCACTAAATGAATTTAGGCTACAAATTGAGGAGGTTGAATTCAATACCTCTTAGGACCATGGGAGTTCCAAATCTATAATTCTATGAATTCTTATATCTTTTCATTACTGTGAGCCTCCTTGAACTCCCTCCCTCCCCCAACATACTAGTTTTGAAAGAGACTAGAGGGAAAGGGGGAAGATTAGCTAGACAACAGGGACTTGGGAAGTGACAGAGAAACAACCAGGTGTTTATGGAGAATCTGTCACAAAATTTTGTCTATACTCATCACTGATTTCTTACAGGGACTTTTCTTACATAATCTATATGGGGCCTCATTTCTGTCCATGTTGTCTGTAATGCTAAGCCAAACCAAGAGCTCATGGACTATTGCAATGTGTTGTCCATATTGACGGATAAGTAGAATTATGACCAGAGAAGGATGACCTCTTCCTGTAGACACAATATGTCCCCGGTACATTAAGCCCGTCCCATCAAAGGGTAGATTGCCATTGGTGTATGGGGTTAGGAGCAGCAGAAGGCTCATGAATCTTTCAATATCCTCACTGAGATGTGGTAATTGTCTGAGTATGGAGGAGAAGATGGTGTAGCAAGGAGTCAGCAAGTCAGTGACCTTCAGCTATTAGTTCTTTTGGTCTTGACACTAACCAACCTAAGAATTCCACCCTGAAGGGAGGATCAATAGAACAAGATTAGTATAGGAGATAAGACCTGAGAACCTAAAGAGTGAGAGAACCCCCATAGCCTGACCACTGCAAAGTAAGGAAGGAGGAGGCATTGGATTGACAATAGGGACACTATTGCCATGAGATTCTACCCTCTCTATTTTCTCTCCATTTTCTTTCTGGGATCTTTTGTTCTGTAGTTAAGACAGCTGTACAGGATCATCTACAGACACTGGAGTTGAACAATGCAGATTATAGCTGATTATGCAAATAGGACGAATGGGCCACTGCCTCCTCATATGATCACTTTAGTGAAATGTCTAAGCCCTTTGCCTCATATCCTGAGTTTCTTATGAGCAGAAAGGGATGACAGTGATGGAAAGAGAGGTGGGTACATGGAAAATACATATTTTTCCTTCACCTCATGCCTGCCATTCCAGCTTAAATAACATTGTATTGCTAAGAATGGACAAATACAAAAATGGTACTTTGGGAGTTGTATTCTATGGTGTAGTATTCATGTGTTCCTGAAAATTCATCACAGAGGGTTCACTCATCATGCTGTAGGTCTTCTTTCCTTTCTCCTGACATCATAGGGTATCAGTAGAGCACTCTGCTGTCCACTCATCATCCCTCACTCTAGCAATGTGACTAGCCTAACTTCTCCTTCTGATATACGATTCTTTGATGATATGCTTTACTCCTGTCCTTCTCTAGATAATTTCATTGATTATATGCTATGTATATGTATCACATTCACCATAGATCTTTCCACCATTGCCCTTTATGTGCTTAATTTTTCAGAGGCACTGATGTTCCAGGTCTCAATGCCATATAACAACACTAGTAAAATTTTTGTATGGAAAAAGATGGACCTTTGCTATTATGAAAAGTTTGGGGACAACAAAAATGTTTATCAGCTTCCCTAAGTAGTTCATTCTGCTCTTCTCCTCCTTTTCAACTCCAGATCCAGCTCGTTATCTGTATGATCTGTCTCAAATGGGCATATAATCAAGTTTTAAAGCAGAGATGTTAAACTCAAGTTTCCTCCACCCAGTCGGTGGGCTACAAAACTGAAGTGTGGCTCATACAAGATCAGAATGTAATTGAAAAATGTTTAAGAAAATTAAAATGCAATCCAACATAGATAATGTTGATTTATGGTTTTCTAAGTCAATATGTGGCTGCAGAAATGTATTTCTATTTCCTTTAAAAAAGGTTCATTCAAATGCATGTTGAATTCTGAGCAATAGACATTTTTAATCCATTTGTAGATGGATGGTTAAACCTAACTCCTTTCAGTGAATACAGATCACTTCCAGGAAGTTCTTGTATTGTTTTGGACCTTGGTGCAATCAACATAATAATCATTTACCAACAAGTGTGTCTCTAGGAGCTTACTATCCAGAAAGAATCTTTTTTGTCTGACCTATAGGCTTGATCTCCTCCAACCTTGATGAATACTTTGGGTGAATATGTCTCCCTAGTTTATGCTCCCTTGATCATTATCTTATCATTAGAAGGTTATTCAACAGGGTTATTTCTGTTGTTATATTTTCCTACTTTTTATTCAGTCATTTTTTTTTTGTCTGATTCTTTGTGATCCCATTTGGGATTTTCTTGGCAAAGATACTGGAATGCTTTGCCATTTCCTTCTCCAGTTCATTTTACAAATGAGGAAACTGAGGCAAACAGGGTTAAGTGACTTGCTCAGTGTCACACAGGGTCAAACTGATAGTAACTATCTTAAGCCAAATTTGAACTTAGGAAAAGGAGTATTCCTGACTCCAAGCCCAGCATTCTATCCACTGTGCCACCTAGCTCCTCCTCATTTCCTAAGTAATAGTGAATAATCTTGATGTGTGGATAGGAGACAATTTTTACCAAAATTAGTAGTTATGGAAGCCCACTATAACACTGTTTGCCTAAATGCCACTTATAATATTGTTCCTATGTCATAGCTACGGCTATAATATAATCATAGCTATAGGTATCCCCCTGTGATATTGTTTAATTTAACATCCTATTTTCATGGACACAAATTAGTTGGACACCCTTACACTTCTGAGTTTCTGCCAGTTGCCGACAATAGAGCCAGGGATTGATCATAGGATCACAGATTTAGAATTGGCAGGGACGAACTAATTTATATATCATCTAATTCAAACCTATAATTTTATAACTGAGGAAACTGGGCCAAGAGAAGTTAAGTGTCTTGACCAAGGTCACATAAGTAATAATTGGAAGAAATGAGATTAGTTTCATAAAATTCCTAAGCTGAACAAGCTGTAGAAATGTAGACACAAATTAAGAATAAAATTGTTAAGTCCTCTGTCTCTTAACAAGTGAAAAGAAGCTGGAGAAAAATAGGCTCCAATGAGATTTTGTCAAGATCTTAGAAGCATCAGAAAAAAAAGACAAGGAGTTTGAAATACTGTCTCTTTGGAGAAGCCTATATACCATTTAGATCTGAGATTCTTATATTTATTCTTATTTGTTAAAATATGAAAATATTTTGAAATATTTTTAGACACTTTTTGAATATGAGCCTACCTTTACTGGTACTTTCACAAAGCAAGGCATTTCCCATAAAAGAATATTTTGAATTAGACACACAATAAACATCTCTTAAAACTCAAAAATATATTGAGAATTAGGAAAAGCATCTAATACTACTTCTAGTTTTAAAAACTAAAACTATATCTAAAACTATCATTCACATTAGGTTACTGAGTTTGTTTCATTCAACATTCTGAGGAAATGGGATCCATTAGAAGTAGGCTTTATTTATTATGATTATATTTCTTATTACCATGACTACTTTTTGTTGAACTTGTGTTCATTCAGGATGAATTTAACAGATATCATATTTTCTTTTTCTTCCCCAAAGATCCTGCTTTGACTTTTTGTGTAATTTCACTTGTTGATCTCCTTAACAAAATCAATGGAGACATTTGTGCCATTTCATCATCCATTTTGCTATTAGGAATAATTCCTGGAGTTTGCTTAAATGAAGGTTTTCGTTGCCTTTGAGTTCTTAAACTTTTACCTTTTCAGATTTGACTAGTTCCTTCATTTAATCTCTCTTTTTTAAATATAATCTTGACTTAGGGATATAGGATTTTGTTTGTTTTGGTCTTAATGATTTTCTACCTTGATTGGCAATACATTGTTGTGAAACATAGCTGTGGATGCTATTGACAAGAAACAGTATGAAGCCCTTGCCTTTCACTGGTGATATCTGTTTCTAATTTTGTTATGATAGTACAGCTCCATAGTGACATATTCTTTGGTCCAAATCATGTGTACTCGTATTTTCCCTGCTTCAAGAGTCAGTGTACAGTCTGCACTAAAGCATTCCCAGCAGGTAGAGTATTGATATTTCTGATTGTTCATTTGAATCCTGTCTTTTTTGCTATTCCAGAGTCTGAAAGAGGGCCACTAGCTCCACTATACTCTAAGTGTCCAGCTCAACATCTTGATGGGTTTTCAAAGGGCCATCTTATATCACCTGATCTATTTCTTTGACTCATGAACAATTGTAGCAGACTAGCCAAGTGGTACCTCAACAAGTGGTATCAATAGGCCCAATTATTCAACATTTTAGTGCTTCTTGCAGACCACAGCAATGTACTTTCTCTACATCATCTTTTCTGTTCCCATATTTTGTTGTTACCCCATGACCTTCATAGCTTGGAAGATGGGTTGGACATTGAGAGGTTGTTGTTTTTGTTATTGCTGTGGGTAGGAATGGCTATTAGCACTACTACTGATATTACATAGACTTTAAGGTTTTTGAATCATAAATAAAAATAAACATACACAACCTCAGTTGACCCTCATAACTGCAATGAGGAATAGGTTCCACAATTACTATTTCCCCCAATTTACAAATGAGAAAAGTGACATTGAGAGAGATTGATATTTTTTTGTAATTATTCAGCTAGAAAGTATCAGAGAGAGGATTCAAATGCAGGTCTTTCTCCAAGTTTAGCAGTCTATTCATGAGTCAAAATATATCAGAATAGAACACACATATAGTGCTACAACAGTGAGTTCTTATCACCTAGGAACATCAAGAAAGCACAGGACTTGTACAATTACTACTAGTAGTATTAATAATATATAAGAGGTGAGGGAACTTGATCAGGAGAACCATAATTAATTGTTTTCCTCCTAGACCTGTTGAAAAATTACCAAAGACAAAGGATAGTTAAAAGAGATCTTAAAGAGTTATGGTTTTAAACAAAATGAAAAAGAAAAAAAGTCTATTCTTTACTGCTTTTTCGCCATGCTTCAGGAAATTTTTCAGTAAAACCTGATGGAATTAGAGAAAGGTTAACCAATGACTGGTCAAAGGGTAGGTCACATCCTTGGGAGCCCTTGAAAAAAGCAAAAGTATGAGTCAAGGCAAGAGATAGCTCTGAGGTGTGTGACCTCTAACAGCAAAGAACAAAGCCACTCTGAAAAAGAACCAAGCTCTGGAGAGTGAATCACCTTTCATCTTTTTCCCCAGTGTTTCTTTCAGAGGCAGCAGGGAGGAAAGTTTTGAGTTTTTTTCCTCTCCTCAATCTCTCTCTCTCAACCCTAATTTACTACGACATCTTGTAGTCGTACTGACTTGGTAGGAACTACCAGACTCAGAAGAGAAGAGGATTAAAGAGTATCCAGAAATTGGAGAGTTAACCTTGGAAGTTGAAAATTGAACTGCAAAGAGGAAGTAGGTACAGGGAGCCTAGCTGAGAATCTGCACAACAGACTTTGTATCCAGAGAAGTGTGAGAAAACCAGGAGGGAAGAAAGGGCCTCCGAGCTTTGCAACCGTGGAGGCATGAGTTGGCTTGGTTCCACATGTTTCCTAAGTGTGTGCTCTCTCCTAGAATACTTTATGTGCTCACTGATGCTATTTGTATTTATGAGAAAGTGTGCCCCAGGATTACAAGGAAATGTTTTACAATTACTGTTGTTTTTTTAAACTTTGCCATCTTGTTAAATACCTTTGATTTGAGCCAATTCTACAAATTCTCTGGCTATTGAAGATAAACATACGGGTGTGAGTATAATCATAGGAGTCCAGTTCCTTGGAGTACCTTGAAATTAGGATGGGTATCCCATCAGAGACTTACCATTCCAGTGTTAGTTGGGGGAAAGGTAGTATGGAAGAGATGCTATAGTAATTTGCATTTATTTGGTCCTTTACAGTTTTATAAAGCTTTCATCTCACAATGATGTGAAGTAAATAGTATAAGAATTATTATCTCAGAAAGGTTAAGTTGCTTGCCTACACTCATCATAATGAGTTGGGATCTGAAGTAACAGAGGAATCAAGGGTCAAGGAAGATAAACTTCACCTTCTTTACCAATTTGCCTGGGTCCAGCATCGGCAAAGACTCTGTTTTCTTTAGGTTATGTGTGCTTAGCCCCACTGCTGGTAAAGTGTAGGTGTGTCAATGAATGCTGATGAATGACAATGAGGAATGTATAAAGATGACCTGGGATCTCTAAAGAGATTCAGAACATTATTTTTTGATCAGATGAGCAAATGAAATACTCCTTTATATACCCACTTTGGAGTCACCTGATAGTTTAAATATATAGTATTTACTTAGGATCTAAGTAATATTTTTGCATTTATAATTTGATTAGTTTCACCAACTCAGGAAAATAATGACAGCCACAAAAAGCCTTCGTCCTTAAGCCATTAACTTAAGGCTGCTGCTGATAGGTATAATTTATAATTCCTTGACTTTCTGCTTTATACCACTGTGCAATTTGGTGCTAGAAATCCATCTATATTCAAAGGATTGATTGTGGAATATTAACTTCATCAATACCAGCCCTGCAGTTTAAGAAGAAGGTTGACTTAGATGTTGCATTGGGTTTGTCAGTTCTGACACCTGGAAATGTGGTAGAATACAAACAAAATGACAACATTTATTTATTTATTTATCCTTTATCTATTTATTTATTTATGTTTTTTAATGACAGGTTGTAGCTTTTTTTACCCCGGACCAGAATATTTTCTTTCTGATGAATAAATAATCAGAGCTACTTGCATTTATTTTGTTTTTTTGAGGGGAGATGCCAGACTTTTGAGACAGATGCCAAGGCTTTTATGATAAGGAGACCGACACAGGAAAAAACCTGATTAAGCTAAGGTTCTGTTTTTGCTATTGTGAATGTCAGCGGATCTTCAATTATTATTTTTAAAAAATCAGATTTTTTAAAATGAAATATAGTATGGCATGGTGGAAAGGGACCTAGCCTTGGAGCTAGAAAAAACTGAGTTCAAGTTCTACCTCTAATACATATTGGCTGGTATGACCCTGGACTGGGCAGGTCATTTAGTCACTCAGTGCCTGGACAAATCTAAGAAAATCAGTTGCAGAGCAGATTCTGATTTGCATAGATATTATAAGAAGTTTCCTCACAGGACCGTATCTTTAGCAATTAAAATACAGGTCTAGTACAAAAATTGTTTTTTAAATATTGTATAGCAGGGGCGGCTAGGTGGTGCAGTGAATAGAGTACCAACCCTGGAGTCAGGAGGACCTGAGTTCAAATTTGGGTTCAGACACTTTAACACTTAGTAGTCGTGTGACCGTGGGCAAGTCACTTAACCCTGTAATGCCAAGCAAAGGCAACTTCCCAAGGTTGTTGGGAATACCAGCATAGGTGCTCTCCATTTTATTCAGTGACAAATTAAGAACAGAGAAAATCAAAATATAGCATAATTCAAAATACAGCATTGACCAAGTGTAATTCAATAATCTCCAAGTACTACTCCACCCCTGGACTTTCTAATTAATTTAGTCAATCCCAAAGACCCTCTTCTAAGTACTACTCCACCCCTAGGCAGTACATTCATTTAGTCAACCACAAAGCCCCTCTTCTCAAATGGAGATTAGTTTCCAATCATAAGTAAAGTACATTCATTTGGCCAATCACAGAGCACAAAAAAGTCAAAAGTTCCCCACCCTTAGGTCACAATTGAATCCACCCCAGAGTAACAACAAGCTTAAGCACAGCATTTAATACCCAAAGAGAGGTCTTTTCTTCATCTTGACCCCAGGCAAATTCTCAGCAATCTTTGTTCCTGGGGAGACAAAGCTTAGCAAGGCCACAAGATACAATGCCAGTGTCCTCATTAATTCATTCTCTGTCTGCAGAACAGTCCTAGGACCCCTGAAAACGTTAGCAAAACCCTCTTCCAGGATTTCTGTAGACATACAACAAGAAAATCCTTTTTTAGGGTTTCTGAACCAACAGCAAGGTTCCAGAACCTCTGCAACAACAGCATTGGCCTTCACCAGTGGGCTCAATTCACTCTCTGTCTGCAGAACAGTCTCAGGAGCTCTGAACTAACAGCAAGGTTACAGAACCTCTGCAACAACAGGACTGTCCTTCACCAGTGGATGAATCTGGCAAAACAACATCAAAACAGACAGACAAAGTACCAGCATAATAGCCATGTCTCCTTAGTTCTTGGCAGCTCTGGGTGGCAGCTCTAAAAAGTCCTGGGCAGTTCAAACTGGCCCTCAGCAATCCTCTCAGTGTCTGCCTCCAAGATGCTGCTTCCAAAAACAATTCTTCTGTCTCTCGCTCTGATTGTGCCTCTCTAAATCCACGTCACCAGCTCCTCCAAGTTCAGCCCTCTCTTTTCCTGTCAACAATTCCATCCCACAAGTGGGATTCACAACCTCTGGGTTTTAACACGATCAATCCAAAAATCAAGCCAATACAGGGGGATCTTTAAATTCCTTTACTATTACAAATCCCAATTGCCTTACCTTCCCCCTGGGAAAAAAAATATTGTATAGAAGATAACACAATGATATGTGGTAATAATATAAAAATAATACCTGCCCTAAAGAAGCTTATATTCTCAGGCATTACATTTCTAGAGCACTCTGAAGCTGGGAATGTGTTTCCCTCATAATAACACTGACAACAGAGTTGTGACTAGGAATTTTGACACTGGGGTAAATTCAGTAGAGCTTGGGTGGGGTGGGGCTTTCTGGTTGAGAAAATTAGAGATGAGGTCATTGTAGCAGATGGGACAGAGAGACTAGTGTGTCCTGAGAGGGTAGTGGTTAGTGAGGTGATGTAGCACCAATGCAATATTTATAACACCCACAATCACAATAAAGACCGTGACTATCAGTATCACATGACATCTGATCGCAAAATATACCAAATTCTCCAGATAGAGGCTAGAACTGAAGCATTTATTTAGACACCAGAAAACCGAATTCCCAAACCAGTAGTCTATTCCATCATAGTACCAAAGATATTTAGAAGCTATAATAACCCCGAGAGCCACAGCATCCTTTGGCCTTCCCACAAACCAATACAAAATCAATATTCACAAACCTCTCTATCTCCTTATTCAGCATCCTCTCTCTCTCTCTCTCTCTCTTTCTCAACAGTCTGGGTAGCTCTCATTACCAACTTCTTGTGGGTTCTGCTTCCCTTCAGCAAACTCCTCCCACCACAGGCCCCATGTGACCACATTCAGCCTATCAGGGGACAGAGTTTACAGCAGGAAGCTTCCTATGGGCTCTGCTACACCCTTCAGCAAATTCCCTCTATCACGGACTCATGTGATCACATTCAGTCCATTAGGGAGGAAAGGTTTACTTTCAAAGCTAGGGAGGTCCTCAACCTCCACCTACGTTTATTAAGGGGCAGGGAAGGTCTTCAAATTCCCATTCCCTTTATAGGAAAAGAAGATGATAATCCAGGTATTCACCTTATTTGAGAGAAAGCAAGAGAGACCCAGATGCCCATGGATAACAGAAAAACGGATCTGGAATGGATGGAATGAATTTAAGGTAGGAGAGATTGTGACAGATGTGAGTGTGAACGTAGCAGTGGGAGGGGGAGGCAAGGAATAGACCAGCTCTTCCTCCTAACTTGATGCGTCATGAAATAAATATGAGAAAAGGAAAACTTTACTAGCGAAAACAATAAGTTCTTATAGAAGAAATAGGATATTTTGAGAAGAGTTAGATTTCAGCCAGGATGTGAAGATGTGAACATGGAAGGGACAGAAGGAGGGATCGGGGATCCATGCCTGTGCTTGTACCTTGGGCAATGCCCCAGCTGTACTGCACTAGCCCTGGCCCTGACTGTGAGCCAGGTAACTAGCACAAGGATTGTTATCACTACGTTACAAACGGGAAAGTTGATACCTATACAGATGAGGTGATTTACCCAGAGTTATTCATCTGAATAAGCAATTAGAGCCAGAATGGGGATACAGATCTCAGGACTTAGTCTTGCTTTCAAAGTAGTAGTTCACTGCTGGGGATGGGGAGGGGGGTGGGAAGGTAGGGGGAAGGATCAACCAAAGAAATGAAACTTACCAGTTTGTGTGTTTAGCTGTGAACATGTTCCCTAGCCTCAAAATACTGGGAACAATCTAAGAAAAAGCATATGAATGTTGACTCTTTTTTTTAAAAATAATATTCATTATTCAAGTTTTTAGAGTTATACAACATTTCCAAAGTCCACCAAAGTGCTTTCTATGGTGGTTAAGGCTTCAGTATGGTGTATGGGGTATAGAGGGAGGACAAGTGCCTTAGGTGTGAGTGCTTGCTGAGCCCTGGTCAGGACTGCTGCCACCAATTAACGTGAACAGATTTTTACCCAGACAGCCAATACTTGAGAATGACGAAACTGAGCAGGCCGGAGACAAGGTTCCAGTAACCAAGCTCTCAAACCCTAGAAATGGTTGTTTTGCAGTCCACCTTTCCTCCTTTCCCACTTGTGATTTATGTATATAATCTTTGCCTTCACTACAGCAAGGAGAGATTTTGATCAGGAGAATTCCTGATTTGCAAATCTGTTCCTCATAATGAAACTTATTAATTAAACAGCTACTTGATTACTGGCACCTTGTCTCTGGCCTGCTGTTTTGTTGCTCCTGGGTTAGAAACTAACACAGAAAATTTTGTTAAATACACACACACACATGCACACACAGACTATATATATAAGCACACATATTAAAATATATATACATATATATGTTTATACACACATATACATTTATAGAGAGACAGAAAAAGAGAATAGATTGAATATAATCTGAGAGGGAAAGGCATTGGCAACTGGGGATTAACCTAAAACTTGAAAAAAGTCAGGGAAACTGAGATTTTCTTAGAAGGATAATTGTTCTCCTTCTGGAGAATTTATAATTTACATATGTACAAAAAATTTTAAAAAGACAGATCAAAACCAATAGAACACTGGGCCAGCAGTTAGGAAAACCTGAACTAAACTTGCCCTAAGATGCTTGCTAGGTGTGTAACCCTGAGTAGGTCATGTATCTTGTCTGCCTCAGTTTCCTCAACTGTAAAAACGGGATAATCACAGCACCTACCTGTCTCAAGGTTTTGCAAGGATTGAATAAGATAATAGTTGTAAAAAGTGCTTAGCACAGTGTCTGGCACATAATTAGCACTATATAAATTCTTATTCCAATTCAACAGGTATTTCATAAATAAAAATAACGTTCTCTGTTCAAGACAACTAGGCATTAGATACAAAGAAAAAGTGAAAAACAGTCCCTGCCCCAGGAAGTTTATTTTCTGCTGGAAAGATATAACAGATAAACAGATACATATATACCTGATAATTTGGAAAGTTGACGATTCTAACAAGTAGAGGTAGAAGGAAAGGCTTCTGGTAGGAGCTGAATTCTGAAGCTATAGATTCTAAGAGGCAGAGGGGAAGAGAGGGACAGGCTGAATAAAGGCAAGTAGCTCAAGCCTCCTCATTTTTTTTTGGAGGGGGGAAGGGAAGGCAATTGGGGATAGGTGACTTGCCCAGAGTCACATAGCTAGCTAAGTGTCAAATGTCTGAGGTCGGATTTGAACTCAGGTCCTCCTGACTTGAGGGCCAGTGCTATTCACTGCGCCACCTAGCTGCCCCCCTCATTCTTTTATATGAGGAAATTCATACCCAACTAGTAAGTAGCAGGTCAAGATTTGAACCCAGGCTGTCTGATTCTGAAGCCAGCGTTCTTTCCATTACATTATCTTCTCTCTTTCAAGGACTTTTTTTTTGGGGGGGGAGGGACGGGAAGGAAAGATGACTTGTTTGTTCCCCAAGATCTCACTTATTTAAATGAGGGAAGTGTAATATGTGAGAGAAAACCCAAACGGAGCATGTTCTGCATATGGTGAAAATTGGCATTTCAACCAGTATAGAGTTGCTGCTCTTGGACAAAGAGGAGTGAAGCAGTGAGCTCCTGTCCAATATTGCGATTAATTCCACTGAATGAACTCCAAAGGTACGTTAAGTGGTAATGTTGTGGATCATTAAGTTTAACAATGGCACCATGTTCTCACTATTACATTTACCCTAATTAGCATACAGATTATGTAATAGCAATGATGCATGGACTGCCAGAGATAGTCCTGGCAGCTGAATCAATAGTGAAAGCACTTTTATCCACTGTCAGTCCAAAGCCAACTTTGCCTCTAGATCATTCCTTTCTCAGGGAGGTCGATCTTACATGGCGCCCAAACAGGGTGAACTGAGAATTATGGAAATCCAGAATTGGACCTCAGCTGTCATCTAGTCCAATCCCATCATGAATAGAAAATCTCTCTGTGGCATTCTATAAGCCAGGATTCATCCAGACTAGACTTGGAGACCTCCAACATAAGGAGTGAATGTATCTGCAAGATGGTTAATTATTATAACTCCCACACTTTTTTTTAAGGTACAGATTGTCATTTTGAGACCTAAAAGAAATCTAATACTTTGATAGGAAAGGGGTAAACCTTTTAACCTTAAGGAGATCAATAATGTAACATTGATGAAAATGTGTTATAACATAATAGTTAACATTTAGGAGCAGTTAGGTAGTGTAGTAGATAAAACACTGGCCATGGAGTCAGGAAGACAAGAGTTCAAATGTGACCTCAGACACTTACTTGCTGTGTGACCCCGGCCAAGTCATTTAACCCTGTTTGCCTCAGTTTCCTCATCGGTAAAATGAGCTGGAGTAAGAAATGGCAAACCACTAGTACCTTTGCCAAGAAAATCCCAAATGGGGTCTTTAAGAGTAGGACAGGACTGAAGAACAAAAACAACAAAGCTACCATTTGCCTGTCATGTATTTTTCAAAGCCTTTACATGTATTATCTCAATTGATCCTCATAACAATACTGTGAAATAGAAACCATTTATTGTTAGCCCCATCTTACAAATGTGGACTCTGAAGCTCAGAGAGATTAAGTGACTTTCCTAGCATAACACAACTAACAAATGTCTGAGACAGGTTTCAAACACATATATTGCTGACTCTAAATCCAGTATATATACACTGACAAGTTAAATTCTAGCTTCCATTATGAATTTGGGGTAATAATAATAGCTAGTATTTACATGACATTTTAAAGTTTACAAAGCACTTTATAAATATTTTTCTCTTTTAATCCTCATGACAACTCTAGAAAATAAGTGTTATTATTATATATATTTTATAGTTGATGAAACTGAGGTAGATAGAGGCAATCTAAATGTGACTTGCACAGTGTTACACAAATAGGAAAAATCTGAGATGGGATTTAAACTCAAGATCTCCTGATTCCTGGACCAGAGCGCTCTCTACTTTGTGCCACTTAGCTGGATAAGAAGGCAAGAGACAAAGGGAATATGTCCTATGAAAAAGAAGAAGTAGTCCTAGCAGCAGTAGCAAAAAGAACTGTAATTCATGGCAGCTTTAAAATTTATACTGTGTTTTCCACCAGTACAGAAAGATGTTCTTTGCAACCAAAAGGTTTGGGATTAAGCCCTGGTTCTACAATATAAAACTAAGTCATCTATGGTTGCTATTGTGGTTTGGTTAAAGAAGTACCAGCCTGGACTGATTGCCTTAAATATCAGTCCTCCCTATCATATCATCCGTCTTTATGGTTTTGATTCTAGAATCCAAGAAGAATATTCTAGAATCCCCATTAAAATGCAAATAATATGGGGTATATTATGCCTTGTCCATTAATATTTGACTTGTCAGTGTTAATAGGAATAGGATATGAGATAGACTGCTCCAGGTATATGTATTAGATATTCCAGGATAGAGGTCACCAAATATAAATTTCATCTACTGCATAATTTTTCTTGGTAATAATATCCCCCTGGAGTCTATTAAGTGATACATTAAGTAATGTGCTAGAAGTTTCATTCATGTTGAGCCTTTAGTTAGCAAAATAATAATTTTATGATGCTTTCTTCACAGTAATTCTCTGAGTTAAATAGTACAAGTAATTGGCAAATAGAAGGTGCTTAGTAAATGCTTGTTGATTATACATAATCCCATTTCATAGAAAAAAATGGTCACATGATGTTTTGTATGCGTCCAACCATCTTTCCAAGGTATCGGGTATTCTCCGTGTAGGATTCGTCATGGTGGACTTCCATCACCTTTCCAGATCCTGTCCTGTTTTTAGTACTTCTTTGCCTTTGTAAGCATGTTGTGGGGATCCTCTTGACCAGTGCAGTTGGTAACATCTGTGCTTTCTAATTTTGTGCCAGACTTGCTTAAGTCCTTCCATCAATCCTCCAAAAAGAAACTACCTAATTCAAGGACTTCTTAACTTTTCACAGGTATGAACATGGTACTCACACTGTACCTCTGTGATAACTTGCTCTGACTACTATATTAACCCAGCCTGACTTCTTCCCAATCATAAATATGAATGTTCTTGGTAATAATATTTTATGATTGTAATGCCATGCTGTAATGGGAATGTAAATTAAAGATCTTCCCTGCCCCTAGGCTAAAGTGCACCTGGAGCCTGGGGAGGGAGGCTTGTTTTTCTGTAGATAATTCTTGATTGGCCAGTGAGTCAATAAGGTTGTTACATTCTCTGAGCCAGGAGAAGGCTATATAAACCCTGATGTGTAGCTTTGTTTTGGGGCTCACTTTGAGAAGTTTTCTGTGATTTGATCAGATGAAACTCTGGAAAGCTGTTGTCCAGAGCCCCCCTGCTTTGAAACCCAGATGTTGTTTGGTATGGATGTAATGGTTGGACAGTTTGGAAATCTGTCTATTTGATCTGTTTTTGTCTTGATAATTCTGTCTGTATACTTTGAAGTTGGGCGTGCTGACCTTTTTCCCCTGAACTAGGTAAATGATACATATTTGACTGATTAAAGTAAGCTTGTTAACCCATTTTGAGTTGCTTTCCTTTAACAAAGCAGATCTAAGAACCTGTGTTGGCAGACACCCTGGGGATGCTGGGGTGCTTGCTGCTACACATGCACAAGCAGTTTTCCAGAAGAATGTTACCTTGAACAGCTTTTAAGTTTCTGATTACACAATATAGTGAACACCCTATTTATTCCATAACAAATCAAAACAAAACATTCACAGAAAATCAAGGTACAGCATTCACAATATTACAACTTATCACAGAAAATCACAATATAGTATTCACAACAGCTTATCATTAAAATGGCCACATAGTTTTCACCAAAGTGGTCACAGTATTTAGAACAAAGAATAATCATCTCAAAGTATAATAGTCAAAGTCTTCCACTCATGGGGCACACTAAATTAACTCAATCAGTCACTTATTCAACAATCAATTACAATCAAGAGAAAGTACACAAACCCTCCACCCCTAGGTCACTAGTAAACTACAATTTCATCATTACAGGAGTACCTACAGAGAGGTCTTTTCATCTTGACTTGGGGTGGTTCTCAGATTCCCTGGATTCCCTTCCATGGTCCCAGATTCTACCTGGATTCACCAGACTGTCACCTGGGTTCAATGGTAGACAGCTCCCAGTTCCTTGTACAGCTCTCTGGGTAGGTCCTGCTCCACACTGAAGTTCACAGGGTTCCATCCATCTCAAATCCTTCACAATTTCTGCTCCTGGGAATTCAAGGCTCAACCAAGCCACAAACAAAGTCCCTGCATCCTGGTCATGTTTCCTCAGTCTTCTGCAGCTCATTCAAAAAATCAGAATCACCTTATCCAACCTGGGGGGAGCGGGCTCCTGGGCTCCTAGGCTCCTCTTCAGAAGAAGCTGTACCATCACAAGTTCCCAGGAAAATTCTGGCTCAGTTCTCCATTCTCCCTTCTGTAGCTGCTCTGCCTCCAGATCTGGTCCCAAGAAATTCTGACTGTGCCTCTTTGGGGCTTTTCTTATATATACAGCATTAGCTACTTCCTGTTTCAGCCAACCCCTTCCTGTTACATCAGGAACAGGGGTTCATAACTTCTATTTCTTTCACAGAGGCTTGATCAGTTACTAAGTGCTAAGTACCTGCTTACTTGCCAATACAAAAGGGGCAAATTACATTACCATTACAATGATGCTTTTCCTCTATAAGTTATCATTTCAGATACAGACTCCTTGCACCCATTATTCTGTCACTGTAACTCTTAAAACTGAAAATTCTGTGTATGTATGTGTTGTTTTTTGGTTGGGACTAGTGATCACTTGCCCAGTGACTGAAACTCCCTTGACTCATCAGATCTTCTCTTTTCCCAAAACAATAGTATTAGATAGTTGTATGGAATACTTCAAGGTTAGTCACTTGCCCAGGGCCACCAAGATACTAAATGTCAGAGAAGGAAGTTGAACCCAGCTCTTCTGAACTCCAAAGCTATCTTTTTATCCTCCATGCCACATTGTTTCTTCAAATAATACTCTATTGTGAGGTTAAAATAAACTAACAAATCTTTGATTCTTGGAAAATGTCTCTCTAAAGGCAGCATAATCACCAGGTTCAGATATTTTCCCTCGGCCAGACAGTAGAAGTAAAGTAAGAGGTCTGGGGGCACTGCCACTGGGTTACAGAATCTTTTTCCTTAGCTTAAGATGAGCTAGGGGAAAAAAGCCAAGAAGCAAATGCTATTATCTTGTTACAGATCACATCTGCCATGAGAACACAGCCCTGCCACATAGTCATTAAGTGCTGGGATTTGAGGCACGATTCATATATCCTGCAAAATGTCTTAGCTCAGTCATTCTGTGAATCAACGCATTCCCCTAAGACACCCCCCTAAGAACTGCTGCCAGAGAAAGTGAGCTGTTCACTGCTGCGTTGGCCCACAGCATTCCTAGTAATCTAGTCAACAGTGCAGGGGTAACAAATTGCATTTGCTTATTTCTACTGTTGTCGGGGAAGTGAGAGGAGTTCTCATTTAACTTGAGCAGACCCCTATTGCTCAGCTTCGAGCCCTTTCTGTGAGCTAGTCTGATCAAGTCCATAGTGGTGATGGAAGGGCCTTGGGTGCTATAAAATCCATCAACACCAACAGAGGAAAAACCAGAGCACACTGGACCCCAATTGGCAGCAGGAAAAGCTTTGTTTGAGAATCTTCATTTTGGGATTAAACTCTCACTCAAACAATTTTGATTTTTATTGGTTTTTAACATTTGTTGAGTTGAGGAGTTATCAAGCTTCCCTCTGAGCCCTCGTTCCTCAGAACTGCAGTCTCTTTTGCTTCTGCTAGTTTCCTCCCAGGGTTAATGGTGTGGGGGTTGGGCGGTGTATGGAAAGAAGGGTAAAAGCATTATTGTTTTGTTTTGTTTTTTCATTTCTTTCAACACGAGAAGTATCTGAGCAAAGAGGGCCATAGTAAAATATTGCAAGAATTTCACAGAACAAGGGAGGAACGAGTGATTCTAATTGTAAAATTGGGATGTTTAAGGAAGCTTGAAAAGGGGTGATTCAAGGACTGGTTGAAATGCCCTTTTGATCGTTTCAATAGTATTAACCAAAAATGCAGTAAGCAGCTACTCTGTTCACTGTTTAGGCCTTGGGGATACAAAGATACAAGAAAACAACACCCACTTTCAAATAACCACTAATAAAAAGGAGAGGATAATATCACAATACTCACAAACCATAATAATGGACAGACTGTTGTAAGTGCAAAGAAGACTATGGTGTTGGGGAAAGGACACTGGACTTGGACTCGGAAGACCTAGGTGAAATGCTGGCCCTATTTCTTACTAGCTTAGTGGTCTTGAGCAAATCAATGTAATCTTTGGAGAGTTTAAATATCTTTAAGATATTCTCTAGGTCTGTTATGATTAACTTTGAAAAGAAAATGTTTAGTAAATATTTATTAAAATGTTTATCAGTACTTTCAGAACTAAAAGAGGCCTTGGAAGATGCTTCCTTCAGTCACTTGAGGAGTCAGTGAATCCATCAATGCTAGTACTTCCTTCACTTGGTGTGCTGTTGGTATAGCCCAAGGTCCTGGAGCAACCACTGGATCACTTGGAGCTTTCAATTTTCCTGCCATCATCTGCTTTCCATTTTGCCTCGTGGATACACACTGACCTCATCCACCCATCCTCTCATCCTCCCATTCCATCACCATGGAAGGAAACTCTGAGCTCTTGTTCCACTATGGCATTTAGTTCCATTGCTCTTCTCCTGATGATCATGGGTCTGGCCTATCCAAATCCAACCTCCTGTTCCTTGGGTGGAGGGGGGGGAGGGAATACATGACCATTAACACCACCTTAGTGAGCAAAGAATCACTAACTATAATCCTTCTGGTGAAGTGGAGGACCTTATCTGTCCTGGCTCTAGGCACAAACCCTTAGATCTGTCAGTACACCATTGAGCTTTCCCATCTGTCTTGTAGTTGATCCTTTTATATATATATTGTCTCTGCTAATTCAAACAAGAGTTCCTTGATTGTAGTATAGTCTTTCTTTTTCATTTGCATCCTAGGCATTTAGTATAATCATTTGTACATACTAAGTGCTTAATAATAGCTTTTTCATTCATTCATTCGTTCATTCGTTCATTCATTCATGGTACAGATCAGAACCAATCCACACCATCTCATCCTCTGTGTTGTGAGATGATGTGGATTGTGAGAACCTCAGAGTTGGTTTATTTGCATTTTTCTTATCATTAGTGATTAGGAACTTTTTTTTCCACATGGCTATAGATAGCTTGGATTTTTTTCCTTTGAAAATTGCCTGTTTATATGCTTTGAATATTTAACAGTTAGGGAATGGCTTTTATAGTGATGGATATATCTTGGACATCCCAAACTTCTTCACTACCCAATATAGAGATATTAAATACATATAATTTTATCTTTTCAGTCATTCAATATAGATCATCCCTGGTGAATGAAAAAAGAGGCTTGTAATAAGACCATTTCTATCTCTAATCAAGAAAAATTCACCTCCCAATGAAAGTGCCTTTATCCCAGAATGGCATAAAAAGTTATAGACATAATCTAGTTCTACAGGAATTAGATTTCTAGCTTGAGAATATGGGTCCAAATTCCAGATGTGCCACTTACTACCTGCATGAAATTGACTAAACCATAACCTCTCTGGAACTCATTTTTTTTCACCTAGAAAATGAATGGATTAGACTAGCAGAATTCTAAAGATCTTTTGATCTCTAAATCTAAGGTCCCTCTAAAGAGTGGTTCTGGTCTGAGATTTCTCCAGTGCCTTCTCTGCCATAGGCGCTCAACAAAAAAATAGTGGATTACTTTCATATGGTGCTTTCCAGTTTGCAGGGTGCTTTCTTTACTACATCCCTATGGAGTAGGCAGTATTAATATTATTCTCATAATTTTACAGATGAGGAAATTCAGTCTCAGAAATGTTAAGTGACTTCTCCTCTTCAACTACTTTACTAATAGCTAGTCCTATTCCGTTATAGGTGCATTTGAGGACATTGCAGAGTGGTTTTAAAGTCAATAGATCTTTCTTTGGTGTTTTGTAGTCCACAAGGGTTGAGTAGCAAAGCCTATGGCCATGGCTTGGGAATTGAAGGAAGATACATTAGACTTCAAGTTACCTAAGAGATAAGAATCATCTGAATTTCTAGAGGAGTAGGGTATGTCAGACACTAAGCCAACAGGAGAGGGTGGGCCTTGGCTGAGGTGATCTTGAGGCCAGTGGCAAGAAGGGGATCAATAATCATGGGATATACTCTTTCTATATGTAACACTTGGAATATTTTCAGATTTTTTTTACCTCTTCCTAATTCAATGAGGAAACATCTAGCTTTTCTCATGTAACAGAGCTGATCTTGGCTTCAGAAAAGAGCCTACTGGGCCATAAGGAGGAACAAAGACTTTCTCCTATATCAAAGGTAAATATATACTAAATAGCAAGAAAACACACACATATGTATTAAAAAAAACAAATCAAAACCAATTTTGAGTATGGGAAACTAAGATCAATATCTTACAGGATTCCCTCATCTTTCCCATTTCCCTGTCCCATTAACATCCCTTTTTCCTCCATATCTGGAACATGGGAACACGGGTTAGGCTCGTTTTTCCTTTAAAAGGCAACAAAGTTGTCTCCGATATTTGATTGGTCTGTATGGACTCAAAATTCAAGCTGTACCTTACTTCTTCCAGTTTTCTGAAGGCTTCCTGGCCACATAAAGGCACACAAAAGTCCACATGGAGTCAGAGGCTTTCAAATTTGTGGATGTCTCAATACGACAGGAGTCATAGATGGCTAGATGCATTTCTTTAAGGAGATGTGTTAGTAGTGGTGGGGGAAATAGTTCTACTCCATCCTGCTTGAATATCTTATGGTTTTTTGATAACTATTCAATGAACTATGAGTATCTTATTCTATCCCAACACTGGAGGTGAACTAATAGGGTTAGTCCATCTTCTAATAGCATCAATGGAAAGGGCATTGGTTGGGGAGTTAGAGGACCTGAGTTCAAATTCTACACATAATGTCTGCTTCCTTTGTCACCCTTGGTGAGTTACTTGATCTCTCAGTTTCCTTATCTGAAAAATGAAGAAATTAGCCTACATGGCCTCTGACTTCCCTTCCAAAACATGAACTATGATCAGGTGATCTAATCAATCAATAAACATTTCTTTAGCCCCTTTTATGTGTAATGTACTGTGGTAAGCATTGGGGATACAAAGAAAAAATGAAATTGCCCTTGCCCTCAAGGAACTTGAATTCTATCAGAAGAAACATCTGATATTAGATATAGATGTCATGGAGAGGGAGGACCATAGATGGCACCAGAAAACTTCTTAGAAGTCAATTCGCTCCTTCAAAGTCTAGTTCTATTATTCACTATGCAATGTGGCCTCTCAAATGTAAGTTTTCTTAACTGCAGAATAATAGTACATATCTAAGGTCATCAACCAATTCATCAAGAAATATATCCAGGTAAGTAAGTTCATGTCCAAGTGTTCCAGGTGCCCTAAAATTTTCTGACCTAGGATATCCTAAGGTTGTATCTAGTCAAAGTTTTTGTAACATGAATTTCTCTATATGCAAATATGTTAGAGTACTTGGTCATGATTGGTTTTACTTTTATAAGGTGATAGGCTAATAGTTACATTGCTAGGAAAAAGAGACTGCATGTGCTTGGCTGACATTACTTTTTGACTTTAGGGTCAGTATGATGTTATGGAAGGACCACTGGGTTTAGCACCAAAAGATCTAAGATTGGGTTCAAAGCAAGGCTTTGTTTTATACTATCTTGTGTTATGTTAAGAGAGTCAAACATATGACAAGGGAAAAAGTAGTCTGCTCTGGACAAACCACAACTGGAAAATTGTGTTCCAATTTTGGGGCACCATATTTTAGGAAGGGTATGGACAAATTGTAGTACTGCCAGATGAAGGCAAGCAGGACACCAAAGGGTTTGGAGATCATGATGTGCAAAAACCAGGTGAAGGAACTGGGAGAGTTGAACACTGGGAAGAATAGATAGGGAACTTTTTTTTTTTCCAAAATGTGAAGGATTGTCAAGTGAAGAAGGGATTGAATTCATTCCAATGGATCCAGGAAAAGACAGAAATTATGAGCCATCAGTGAAAGTGACATAGAGACAGATTTGGGCTAGGTAAATGGGGAAAGAAAGGAATCTTCCTAAGAATTAGAACTGTCCATAAACAAGACGAGCTGCTTCAGGGAGAAATGAATTCCTTTCCATAAGATCATATATTTAAAGGGACTACAGAATTCGTGAACCTCAGCACTTTCATTTCATGAAGAAACTGAGGTTAAGAGATGTTAAATTATTTGCCAAAATATTGCCGAAATATTTGCTCACCTATTATCAGGTAGGGATGTGTAACTAGGTTTACTGTCTACAAATCCAGTACCCTTTCCACTATATCTATCAGGTCGCCTGAGAAATAATTCAAGATTAGATAGAATAACTACTTATCAGGTACGATGATCAGGACATTCCTTCTCAGGTATGGCTTGAGCTACATAATCATTAAGGCCCATTCCAAGCCCTAGTCTAGGATTCTACCACTTACATTTTTTAAGAGAGACAACCAAACCTAGAATATCTTTCACAGAATTGTTGGGAGGATTAATTGAGAGTACAAATGTGGAAGTGCTTCATAAATTGTAAAGGCCTCTAGAAATATGAGCTATTATTTGACTTGCAAAGTTCTTTCATTGCTATTATCTCCATTTATTCTCACAAATTCTCCCTGCTGAGTTTAGCAAGCTTAGAAAGCACAAATGAGTTATTGGTCTAGCAGAGGCCTGGAAAGCACAGTGCACCACTACTTCTCCACATGAAAAAAAAAACTATTCAGCAATTTTACAGAATAAAGAATGGCCCTTTTTATCCCTTCTTTAGATTCTTCAATTAGATAATTTTTAAAACGTGCACAGAGGGAACATATTTAATAAGTTACCTGGACAAGGACACCCAGGAATATTTGTATGTTAACTTAAAACTTGGAGGACTGAGGCAGAATAGTCAAGGTAACCAGATTTGTAAATTCTTTCATCCTGGGAATGACTGGGGTACTAACATTTATATAGCACCTACTGTGTGCTAAGTGTTTTACAATCATCTCATTTGATCCTCACTACAACTGGGGGGGGGGGGAGGAAGGTCCTCTTATTACTCCCATTCTACAGATAAGGCAAATAGAGGTTAAATAATTTACCTAAAGTCATGTAGTTAGTATCTGAGTCTGGATTTGAACTCAGGTCTTTCTGACTCCAAGTCCAGTGAACTATCCACTTTACCACCTAGCTGCTGGACCAATTCTTGGTCAACTTCAAGAAAGTGAGATGATGAAACTTGTTTAAAAATGACTACAAAATGGTATATGGTAAAGTGTCACATTTTGTGGTAAAGACAATAAATAAAGATATTTAAATAAAATGCTCACAGTCTGGTGAATTCTGTTACTGAATTGCTATGTGACCTTGACCTGGTACATAGTAAGAGCTTAAAAAATGTTTGTTGGCTGGCTCACCTTTCTGAGCCCCAGATTTATGAACTTTGAAATAGAGCAAAATTCTACTTGTATAGGGCTGTTATGAGGATCAAGTGTGAGATTGCTCTAAAGAGAATGTGAAGCTCTTTATTGCATGCTATTTTAGCTGCAGTTATTAAACTGCAGAGAAGGAGAGGTGTTGTTCCCTTAGAATATCGTGGGAGAGAAAGCCCACTTGCTAACCAGGAAATATTGTTTTAAAGAGGGGCAATTTGGTTGCTAAAGACACCTGTTAATCTCAGGTACATTTGCAAGACAGAGATCAAACACATTGTGAATAGAGCAGTTGGATCAGATAAATCCAGTGTGTGTACTGTAAGAAAGCAGGAAAGCATCTTTGCATTTACTTATTGGTATACATAGGGTCATGGATTTAGACCTGGAAGGTCACTCAGATGCCATATAATTCAACCTCTCCATTTGAAAAATGAAGAAACTGAGGTATAGGGAGTTTAAGTATTTTTCCTGAAGTCAAAGAATGAATATCTGAGGCAAAATTTGAACACACGTCCTGGAACCCTAGATTCAGTGCTCTTTCCTCTATCCCACAATGGGGTTGGATATACATGGAAGCTTCTGTCGCATTGATTTGACCTTCCTATGTGCCATTTATAGCACACTCCAGAAAATTTCTCCTTTAGTGCCTCTTTGTGGTGAGTAAGTAACCCTGGATTCTCAAAGACAACATAATGGTAACACAAGCTCTGGAAGGTATAATGGGTGGTGGTGAGTGCTTGCAAATGTTGAACAATTGATTTCCCCCTCCCAAAAAGAAGTATGTTCAACAGATATTTAAGTTTAATGTGCATTGTTAAAGTTTTCTCCATCACTTTTTAAGTTTAACCAAAAAAATGGGAACAATAAATCAAGCCCTGATTGCTAGCAGTTCCCAATTTCTCAAGGTGTAAATACTAACACAGAAAATTTAACAATGAGCCGTCTTGAGCTGGTTCAAATTGGCTCCAGCATATTGCTGGTCCAACCAAGGTGGAAGGGGTCTGTTGTCCAAGGGCTAGATCTGTTAAGTGCTTAGAGATTCATAACTGTCTGATAATCAAGTGATGATTCTACTTAGCATTTACATGTTTCTCAAGTTTCTTGATTGGGAACTACAGGTTTTATAATGAGAAAATTTCTTTAAAGTGAACCTGGGTCCTTGGCAATACAAGAGAGGTTCTATCAAAGGTATAAAAAATTACTACAAAATGGTATATGGTATATGTATATATATAGTGTCACATTTTGTGGTAAAGACAATTAAAGAATGTCAATATATAATATTATGTGGATTACACAATAAAAAAATAATGATAATTCTGAACAATGTGGGCAGAATCATTAGGAAAGACTTGAAGCATTTACCTCTGACGTATAATATCTGGGTAACAATTGCATAGTCAGGTAACCTGACCAAGCCTCAATGTCCTCATTAGTAAATTGGGAATTTATCTGCATTATCTACCTCACAAGGTTGTGAGGATCAAATGAATTAATATATATATAGTGTGCTTTGTAAATCATCAAATATCATGGAACCCAAACCTTGGTTCAAATCCTTCTGACACATAATGACTGCTTGATTCTAGGAAAGTCATATATATTCTTAGTGTCTCAAATCAAATTTGCAAGACTAAGTTGGACAAAAGGTGCTTTGGTAGAGGGAGTTTCTTCTCTGAGAGTACTCTACCAATAAAATCCTGGGTGTATTACCAAAACAAAATAAGATAGTGCCATTTTTATTGTTAATAAGAGGGAAGGTAGGACATGAATTGTTTTTTGAAGGATAGGCATGATGTGACTAGGCAGAAAGGAGAGGATGGGTTTTCAATTAGGGAGGAATAGTATGAGCTGTTACAAATGCATTGCAAATGCCTTTGGGAATTGAACTATTGCTCATTGCAGACTGCAGATAGGAATAAGGATAATATGTATCCCAGTGACAGTAAGATGATTGTATTAACTAGGCAATAGGGAGATATTATAGGCTCTTGAGAACAGGCTCAGCAGACTATGGGGCAGTAGACTTGACTTTGATTCATGGAAAAATTCTTGAATAGAGTTTTTGTTTGTTTGGTTTTTTTACTTTTTGGAGGGTGGGAAGACAGGGCAGTTGGGACTAAGTGACTGGCCCAAGGTCACACAGCCAGTAAGTGTTAAGTGGCTGAGGCCAGATTTCAACTCGGGTCCTCCTGACACCGAGGCAGGTGCTCTATTCACTGTGCCACCATAGAATAGATTATTAAAGCAATCATTGACATTATTTAGATGAAAAGCAGTGACTATAAAGAGCTAGCATGATTTCAGCAAGGACAAGTAATGTAATACTAAGTTAACTTCCTTCCTTCCTTCCTCCCTCCCTCTCTCTCTCCTTTCTTTCTTC
>NW_027187378.1:43958487-44100527 GCF_028583685.1 Petaurus breviceps papuanus | reverse complement strand
CTTTCTTTCTTTCTTTCTTTCTTTCTTTCTTTCTTTCTTTCTTTCTTTCTTTCTTTCTTTCTTTCTTTCTTTCTTTCTTTCTTTCTTTCTTTCTTTCCTGTCTCTGTCTCTCTTTCTTTTGACAGGATTACTAAACTAAGATGTGAGAAATACTATGGATATCATTTACCTAGATTTGAATCAGTCAGTCAGTACATTTTATTAAGCACTTTCTAGATGCCAGGTACCTGGCCTGGAGTCAGGAAGACTCATCTTCATGAGTTCAAATCCAGCTTCAGACACTTAGTATCTGAGTGACCCTAGGTGAATCATTTAACCCTGTTTTCCTCAATTTCCTCATCCATAAAATGAGCTGGAGAAGGAGAAGGCAAACCACTTCAATATCTTTTCCAAGAAAATCACAAATAGAGTGACTGAGGAGTTGGATACAACTGAAAACTACTGAACAAGAACAATACAAAATGCCAGGAACTATGCTAAATGCTGGGGTACAAAGACAAAGAAAAACTGTCCTTTTCCTTGTCCTCAAGGGGCTCTCATTCTAATGAGTATGACAATATGTTCATAACTATGTGTATACAACATATATGCAGAGTAGAGAGAAGCCACGTATTGTTTGTTGTTCTTCCTTTGTTTTCCAAGAGGACTAATAATATAGCATTGAATTGGGTTTAATTGAGGCAGAGTTGTCAAAGTTATCAGCCTCACTCTCTCCTGCAGTCTTCAGAGTCCTGTGGCAAGACAAGAGTTAAGATAATTGTAGGTGGTCTAGGATGAGGTGGGGGACCTTGACCTTTTCCAATTAAAGTTTTTCTCAGGTCTCAGTTTGTCTGAGGTCATGTCCATTCAATGACTGAGGTAAAAATTGAGAAGAAAGATGGCCTAATATACCATCACAAAAGTATCAGAGTAACCAGAACAGAAAACAATTTCTATTTGCACTCAGTCTAAGCCATTAAAACCTAAACAATGAGCAACAAAGACTTGGTCTGGGGCCTGTTATTGACCATTCAATGAAAGCCAGAATGATTTGGGTTTAAAGGCATATTCATATAGCTTTATTTGAATCACAACAGACTTTTTAAAAACCTGTTTTTTTAAAGGGCTATACTTCAAGAAATCATAAATCAAAGCTGTGCAGGACAAAGAATAAATTGACCCAGATTTTTTGAGAAAATAATAATAATAATAGTAAAATAAAATTTTAAAATCTAGTCTTCAAACACCAAGATTTCTTAAAAAAATGTAAGCAACCAAAATTATGTTTCCAAAGATATGACATCTCAAATGAAGAGAAGGATTATATGTGGTGAGGGAAGAAGAAGGAGGAGGAGGAGGAAATAGGGAGTCACTAAGGATATCTCAGGGTATGTGACATGGCTAGACATACTTTAAGAAAGTTACTTTGGAAGCTGAATAGAGGATAGATTGGAGATATGAGAAACATGAAAGAAAGACAGGTACTAATTAGAAGACTGTATAATAATCTAGGTGATGAGATATAATGGGTAGATGCGATGAATGTCTATAACAGTAGAGTGCTGCCTTGGACTCACTCTTCCAGAGCTAAGCTGACTTTCTCCCCCTCAGGATTCAAGGGATAACTGGAGAGTTGGGATATCTCTTCCTATTGCCATCAGTTCAAATCCCATTCCAGTCTGTTCTCTTCACTGTTAACTACCAGTGATCAATGTCCTAGATCCGGTCATCCAATTAGCATCTTTCCAATTTTATAAGGGGATATTTATTTTGTAGATATAGCAAGAAGAGAAACACAAACTTTCCTTTCACTCCCACCCACAACTAATACCTGAGAAGGTACAATCTTCCCTTCTCTAGCTTGACCTTTGGGGAGAGTGAGCTCACACTTATCACCAAGGGAAATGAAAACAGGCAAAAGCAGAGAGGTTCATATTAATGGCTCAGATGCTTGATCTCATGTGGCAATGCCTCAAGGCCTATGAACTTACATTATTGTCTTTCTTATCTGAACAAGAACTATTTAGGAAAAGTCCAGAACCAAGAGACTGACCCCGGCTCACTAATACATTTTGAATTGCTCCAGTTCTGGCTCAGCAGCCAGTCACCTGTCTATGTTTTATCACATGGTTAACAGGCAGGAACCAGATTCAGAATATCAGTGCTTGCTCCCAAGTCCAAGCATTGCATCTGCTGAACACTCTGTATGCTCATAAGATTACTTGGTCATTTTCCCTGTTTTACTCTCCTTTTTTTTATTTGATAAAAAGAAAATCCTGCCCTAGGCAAATCAATCCAGAACAGTTATGTGAATGAAGATAAGGGGATATAAAAGATATTTTGTGAAGGTAGATATGACAAGTCTTGGTAACTGATTAGATATGTAGGGTAAGTGGAATTGAGTTGATAATTTTTTGTTTGTTTGTTTGTTTTAGTTTTTATTTTTTAGGGTTTTTTTTAGCCTTTTTCCTATTTTTTTTTCCTGTCAGCAAGGGAGAAATACCTTAAGGAAGAGTACAAAACAAATATATATTATTATATTCTTCTGGCCTTTTTTTTAAACCACCCTGCATATATACCTGTTAATCTGTATCAGTTGAGATAGACCACACCTCCCTCTAGGAATTTGTGTCCCATGATATTGTATTAATCATCATTATTAATATAAAATTAATTTATATTAATGATAACTTACATTTGAAAGTCCTTCAAAGTTTACAAAATCCTTTCTTTACAAAAAGAACTTATAAAATAGGCAACACAAGTATGATTAATCCCATTTTTGAAATGAAGAAAGTGAGTGTCAGAACAAGGAGGGTCACTTAGTACATACCAATGATAGTCAAGATCCAAACTCGGACTTTTGGACTCCAACACGAAAGCTCTTTTATACCATGATGCCACCTTATTTTGTCTCCATGCAACCAAGGGCTCACCTGTAACATGATAAATCCCAAACAATGTACAAACAAGCTTGAAGGACTGGGAATTTTGATCAATATAAGAATCTACTAAAATCCCAGAGGACTGATGATAAATCATGGTATCCACTTCCCCATAGAGAGTTGATGGATTTAGGGTCCAGGATGTACCAGAATTTGTTTTGGATGTGGTTGATACAGGTATTTGTTTTGCTTGAATATGCATGTTTGTTATGACGGCAATTTTCTTGACTCCCAAGCTGGGGGGAGCTGTGGGAGGGAAAGACAATATCTATTTGTTCATTGAAGTTAAATTGCTTACTCACTCTCATAGTATATATATACATATATGTATGTGTGTATAAACATATATGTAAATAAATAAATATGGCATCTATGAACCTCATACAACCATATATATGAAGATGAATATAGTTCATAGATTTGGATATAGAAGGGACCTCAGAGAGAATCTAGTCCAATACCTTCATTTTATATATGAGGAAAATAAGACCCCAAGATGTTAATGGTTGCTTAAGGTCAAATTCATAGAACTAGCGGAGTTAGGAATTGATCCAGGTTCTCTGACCCTAACTGACTCTAAATCCTCAGAAGAAGCTTTTAGTGAGGAATATCAGTACAGATTGTTGCTAAATGGATTGCTGCCATGATTCAGAATGTTTTCTTGTGTACATGTCTTATCTCATCAATTATAATATAAGCTCCTTGTGGGTAGAGATTGACCTTATGGTGCCCCGCACACTCTTGGGCACTTGACTGATAAAGTGAAAATAGGACAATCCTCCAAAGCAGCTGCTAGGCTTTGCCACCATGGCTCATGGCAAAGGAAGACAAACAAGCAAAACATCATTGAGTCAGTTCTTAGTGCTATTCACAGTATAATTATAGGATCATAGAGATTCAGAGTCTGAAAATACTCGAGGGCATATCTAATCCAACCTCCTTCCTCCATTTATAATTTAGAAACCTGAGGCCCAGAGAAATGATGTGATTTTCCCAATGCCTCCCAGGTATTAAATATTAATGGTAAGGCCAGGGTTTGAACCCATATTTTCTGACCCCAAATTCAATGCTTAAAAAAATAACTTACTCTAGAGTTTCTAATATCTGATATTATTGACAATGATTTTTAGGCATGATTAAAAACTTCAAAAAAAGGGTATGATTTGTTTGTGACAGAAGTGGGAAAATTCAGTACTGACCAAGGGTTTTTGGAATACTGAAGAGGTGGGATGGAGACATCGGGAAAACAATATTGTCGACATAATGGGTGTTTGTCAATTGTCAACATATTCTGTTTTTATTTTTATTGTTTTGAAAATAAGATACTCCTACTAAGAACCATGGGTTTAGAGCTTGTATGCTCTATGACTTATTTCTTTTGATTTTAAAACTTAGTTAGGGGGAGGGGTGGCTAGGTGGCACAGTGAAGAGAGCACTGACCTGGAGTCAGGAGGACCTGAGTTCAAATTAGGCCTCAACACTTAACACAAAACTAGCTATGTGACCTTGGGCAAGTCACTTAACCCCAATTGTCCTACCCTTCCCCCTCCAAAAAAAAAAAACTTAGGTGGGGTTGAGTGTGGGAGAAAATAGACTTCCTGGCTGCCTGAGAGATCTTGAATGTCATTTCATCATGGGCAATACATGCTCTCAAAATCTCCCTAGTCTCTTAAAATCTCCCAGGCTTCTTTTCCTTCCTGATAAATGAAAAGTGCTCCCCACCTCAAAGATTAAAAAAAAAAAAAGGTCCTGAGGATTTGTCTAATTCCTGTTTCCCTTCACCCTCCCTCAATCTTGTCTCTCCTATCCCTCCTGCTGTGACTTCAGTTATCTACAGAGAAGGACAATCAATAGTTATTTTTAGGTCTTTAACACACCATGAGATTGGTAATTAACCAAGGCGATGTTTCTGAGAAGGGACTGTTTCTATTGTGTATGAGGATGATATTTGCAGGAGGATTTTTTCCTCCTAAAGCAAATGTTTATTAGCTCATTGCAGATTTTAATTCCTGACAGCCGTGTACAAAGGTCACAAGCAACTCTCTCTGTAAATTGTCTCTCTGCCTCATGCTTATCCTTTCTGGATTGGGAGGAAATTTGACTAGAAAGTCTGGGAATGGGGAGGGGGTTTTAGAAGGCTCCATATTACTGCATTGCCCTGTTGGGGAGATGAGGAAAAATGAAAAAAATATATATACAATATACATATATATACATATATAAAATATAGATATAGATATATGAGAAAAATACAGAAGAAACAAGAAAAGAACATAGCTGGTAATTCTCTGTTCTAAAGATGAAGGGAAAAATAAGGAAATGTTGTGACCACTATTTTGGGGACTAGAATAAAAAAAGAGGGGCCTCACTTTGCAAACCAGCTGAGCTTTTTCATTTAAAATGATTAGAGTGTTCCATTTTAAATTAACAAAGATGATTATCTCATGTTTAGCAAGTACCAAATGAAAAACAAGTAAGATGATTCCTTTTGTTCAAGCGTGTCTATAGATGAAATCTCTTTTCTCTTCTCTGGATAGGATAGCCGAGTGAAAAGGAAACTGGAATAAGAGTCTGATGACCTGTGTTGAGTATTAACTAAGTTGCTTGCTGCCTAAATGACCTTGGGCAAGTCACTTAACCTCAATTAGTCAGTCAATAGACATAAAGTGCTAGGGACTATGCTAAAGTTCTGGGGATACAAAAGGAAGGCACAAAAGACAGTTTCTGCAGTGACAGAGTTTATGGTATAAATGGAGGATACAATATGTAAACAACTATTTACAAACAAGCTATATCCAGGATAAAGTAGTGATAATCAATAGAGGGAAGGCACTAGAATTAGAGAGAATTGAGAAAAGTTGTTTGTAGAAGGTGAGATTTTAGCTCAGACTTGAAGGAAGCCAGGAGGCAAAGATGAGAGGGAGAGCATTACAAATAGGAGGAAAAGCCAGAGAAAATGTTGGGAGCTGAGAGATGGTGTGTCTTCTGGGAATATCAAAGAGGTCAGTATCACTGGATTAAAAAATATATGGGGAAGATGGCATGAAGTATTATAAACCTGGAATCATGATTTGTGTATGGTAGAGAGTGGGGTGAGGGATAGGTTATAATGGGCTTTGAAGATTTTGTATTTGGTTCTGGAGATCATAGCAAATCATTGCAGTTCATTGAATAGAGGAGTGGTGATTGACAAACACTTTGGGAAAATAACTTTAGCGGCTGACTAGAGAATAGATCTGAGTGGGTAGAGACTTCCGGCAGGCAGACCCATCAAAAATAGTCCAAGGTGGCAGTATCAGAGGAGAGAAGCAGGTGTATTTAAGAGATGTTACAAAGGTGAAATCTTGAAAATCCAATCATTAGATATTCAGAGTGAGTGTGAGTTGAGGATGACTGAAAGGTTCCAACTCTGAGTGACTTGGAAGGATGATGGTCAGAAACAGGGCAGTTATTGGGAGGAGAGGCTTTAAAGAGAAAGGCCTGCTTTGGAAATGTTGAGTTTGAGATCCCTGTAGTACATCATGTTGACAGTGTTCACAAAATAGCTAGTGATAGAGGTTTGAAGCTCAGAGAGTGAAAATACTCTGTATCAAGAGATGAGAGTAATTTACTTGACTTTGATAGTTGAATACATGGGATCAGAGAGAGCTCACTAAAAGAAGGGTATAGAGAGAGCAGAACAGATACACTTATACATGAGGGTGGATGGAGGAAGGGATGATGATACAAACCGAGAAAGAACAGGAAGTCAGGGAGGAGAATCAGTAGTCACAAATAACACAGGAAGAAGGGAGTATGAGAACAAGGGGGTATAAAATGCTTCAGAGCTGACAAAAGATAATGTCTGAAAAAAAAGTACATTGTGTTTGGAAAGTAAAGTAACATTGATAAGAAAGAGTAGTTTTTCTTTTTTGTTTTTTTTTGCTTTTTGTAAGGGCAATTGGGGTTAAGTGACTTGCCCAAGGTTACACAGCTAGTTTTTGTTTTAAGTGTCTGAGGCCAAATTTGAACTCAGGTCCTCCTGACTCCAGGGCCGGTGCTCTATTCACTGCACCACCTAGCTACCCCCAGAGAGTAGTTTTAATTAAGTGTGGAAGTAGTTGCTAGCTTGCAAGGAGTTGGGAAGTAAGGTGAGTGCTTCCCACAGTGATCATGTAACCATTAAGTGTTGCTGGACTTTTCTCAGGAGAGGGGCAGAAGTCCTGAGATCACAGTGACCATGGATGATTGGTTTGATTAGTTAAAAGGGAAAAGAAATAAAAACCCCAGGTTCCAACAATTCTACCTTTTAGGAGAGTGTAATGTTAATGGGATATAAGAATTTCCCCACCCATTAAAAGGCCTCATGTGGAGCCCATTAAGGGAAGCTTGCTTAAGGGAGGCTTGCTAGTAGGAAGGCTTTCGCACCTTTAGCTAATATCTAATTAGGAAAGGATCCTGATACCTTCTGACTCTGAGAAGTGTATAAATACTTTGAGTTGGTATTTTGCTTTGGGGGCTTTCTTATGAGAAGGATCTTGTAATTCCCTGATTGAGATTCTGAGTGGTCATATGTTCAGAGCTTCCCCAACTGCCCGGATGTAAAGGATCTCTCAATCCAGGGATGTATGTAAAGTGTACAGTTGATTCAGGCAGTCAGAGCCCTGTCTGTTGTTTTTATTTCTCTGCTCGTATTTTCTCTGAAGTTCAGGGTGCTGACTTTTCACCTGAACTAGTGAATGTAATCAAAATAGATTTTTGACCCCTTGGACAGCTATCTTTCCTAGTAAAGCAGATGTAAGAACCTGTGTTAGCAGCCACCCTGGGTAAGCCAGTGTGCTTGCTACTACAGAAAGTTATGATGTTGTTAAGAGAAATGAAAAATCACTATCAGCTCGTTTCACTCTCAGGTGATGATTAAACCACCTAGTTAGAAAAGGTAGTTTCATCTATTTATACTCTATGAGCTGAACTCTCAGAGCTTGCACCATCCTCATAGTTACTTCCTACAAGCACAAACACAGAGAAAACAATTGCAATTGACCTTATATTTTATCTAAATAAACCAGATTTAATAATACTATTGAAACAGTAGAGAGAGAGACTTAAAGGGGCATCCTGAAACTTAGATTTAAATCTGTCTGAAAGGTTGGAGCTGGGATAGAGGGGAAGAGATAGCTGGTTGCCTTCTCAGAGAGGGACAGTTCAATTCATTCACAGAAATATTCCATTATGATCGGAAGCCATAATGGGCAAGTTCATTATAGTCAGAAATGGTTTCTATTCTTTCATAACCTTCTTGAGTACCAGAGCAGGGAAAGGTACTTTGTCCATCTTTCTGCTTCCTGATGCAGGTGTATCTTGTTTCATTGCACTTCATAGATATTACAATTTTTTTTTACAAATTGAAATTTTATGACAGCCCTGCTGCAAGCAAGGCTATCAGCATCATTTTCTCCAACAATATGTGTTTAAGTCGTGTTTCTGTGTCACTTTTTGATAATTCTTGCAACATTTCAAACTTTTTCATTATTATTATATGCTATGGTGACCTGTGATCAGTGATCTTTGATGTTACTATTGTAATTGTTTTGAAGCATCTTGAACTTAATTGGTAAATGTTGTATGTCTTCTATCTGTTCCACAGACAGGCCATTCCCCATCTGTCTCCCTCTTCTTGGTACTCCCTATTCCCTGAGATACAACAATATCAAAGAAATTAGACTAATTAATAACCCTACAATGGCCTCTAAGTGTTCAAGTGAAAGGAAGTCAATTGATCAGGCAAACTTCATTGTTGTTTTATTTTTTAAATTGCCAGTTCTCCCTGCCCCCAAACTTCACAGCAACAACCTCCGATTAGTCAGCAGCCATCAACACAAAGGAAGACCTTCTACCAGCAAAAAGATGGTAACTCGCTGAAGACTCAAATGATGGTTAGCATTTTTTAGCAGTCAAGTAATTTTTAATTAAGGTACGTATATTTTTAGACATAATACTGTTGCACATTTAATGGCCTACAGGATAGTATAGACATAACTTTTATATATACTGGGAAATAAGAAAAAAGATTCACATGATTTACTTTATAAACTAGTGGTCTGGAACTGGACCTTCACTATTTCCAAAGTATGTCTATAAAAAGTATGTTCTATTGTTTCCAACTCTTCAGGCCTCCATTTTGGGATTTTCATGACAAAGATACTGTCGGTTTTTGCCATTTCTTTCTCCAGCTCATTTTACAGGTGCAGAAACTGAAGAAAACAGGGTTAAGTGACTTACCCAAGGTCGCACAGCTAGTTAGTGTCTGAGGTCAGATTTGAATTCACAAAGATAAGTATTCCTGACTCTAGTGCTGTATCCACTGTACCATCTACTTGTCTAAAGGAGGAAAAAATGTATACCTGCCTCGCTATATTGAATATACTTTCACTCTTATTCAACCAACCCTGTGGGTTCAGAAATTTTGTGGGCATGTAAATAATCCCACCCTAATTCGAATCATGCAATTTTCCTTCAAATTTCAAACCACATTTCCCAAGCAGCTATGCATTTACTCCACGGAGACTTGCCCAGCTGTGGACACATATAAGAATGCTATAGATATAGGAAGCTCTTCTAAGTGTTTGGCTATGAAAGAACAGAGAGATAGAAAGGATAACAGCTTGTGGGGAAGGGATGGTCAAATAAAGGATTTTGTTTTGTTGTGTTTTTAGATAAAGAAGAACCCAGGCATACTAAAGGAAACGGGAAATAAACCTTTAGAGAGAGAACTGTGGGAGCAACTGGTGAAAGGCATATAAGGGTTTGACATCAGGCCCAAATGCAGAGCTTGACTTTGATGAAAAGAAGGGCTATCAGATATAGGAGTGAAAGAGGAGAGAATAAGGAATGATGTAAAGGGATTTTCAGATGTTGACTATAGGAAAAAAATAAGATTGGGATCAATCAAGAACATTCTAGTTAGATTTCTGTCACCTGATTCTAATGAATGTACCTAAGCTTATGAGGGGGTAGATTCTCATTCCACATAAATAAACACTTGCAAAAAAACATATGGCTTGTCGATTTTGTAAGTGAGGGGAAAGGGGGAATGGAGGCTTGAAGCTATAAGCCTCAATGCTTGGGAATATTTAGGGGTACACTTGTAGGAACAGAAGGAAAGAATATTGAACTGTAGCCTAGACAAGATTTGTAGGGAGAATGACACTATTAATATGTTAGAGAAAAACTCACAATGCCCATCACAGTGTTTCTGTGAGATGAGTCCAGAGGGTGACCTCATTTTTCTCCCCTAGAAGCAAAAACTTTCAGCAGGATCTAGGGTCGTTAATTTCTCCCACCTGCCTATCTCATAATGAGCGTATCTGCTTCACAGGCATACAATCCATGGGAAGAAGATGCCAGGACATTAGCACATTGTGAACATCTGACCCTTGATTTGGGGAAATGATGAAAAATTAATGGATGCAGATGTGTTTATCCCATGGTGGACAGATGTTCACTTTACACACCATTTAGAATTCCCTGCTGTGGCTGCCTACAGGATGATAAATAAAATGGCTAAATGATATGAGGATCAACAAAAGTACCAGGAAAATACAATATGCTCCAGAGCCTGCTTGTGTCATTCCTTATGGTAGAGACACTGTATAGGACATTTTGCCCCATTCTTTGCAGGTGCCACACCTACCAGGCTAAAAATCATACCTCTTATCACAGTTTCTACTGAAGAGACACCTCCATTTTTCTAGCTAAAGTAATATTTGGATTAGTTATACTTAGGTTTAAATCAGTGATCTTTGAATGCCTTCTGTTTCTTTAGATCAAAGGAGCTTCTATGTTTAGCTTGTGTTTTATTCACCTTGTCCAAGGGATCTCTCTATTTCCTGCTTCCAGAATAACCTCTAGGTTAAAAACAAAGGATGCACCCATCCATCAATTTGTATCTACTAAGTTGTAGTGCACTTGTAGTGCCAACCACACTAACATACCCAGGATGGTTGCTAGCACAGGTTCTTAGAGCTGTTTTACTAGGATAGATATCTGATCAAGGGGTCAACAGTCTTTTTTTAATTACATTCACTAGTTCAGGGGAAAAGTCAGCACCCTGAACTCCAGAGAAAATACAAAGAAAATACAAGCAGAGAAATAAAGACCAACAGACATTACTCTGACTGCCTGAATCAAAGTAATATTTCCATACACTTTTCATATATCCCTGGATTGAGAAAGCCTTTACATCTGAGCAGTCAGGGAACTCTGAACATATGACCACTCAGAATCTCAACTAGGGAATCACTAGATCATTCTCATAAGGATGCCCCCAAAGTCAAATACCAACTCAAAGTATATATACATTTCTCAGAATCAAAAATCATCAAAACCTTCATGACTAAGTGCCTAATTAGAAATTATCAAAAGGTGTGAAAGCCTTTCTACAAGTAAACCTCCCCTAAGCAAGCTTCCCTTAATGGACTCCATTTGAGGCCTATTAATGGGCAGGGAAGATCTTAAATCTTACTAACTTTACAGCACTATTCTAGGCACTAGGAATAGAAGTATAATTAATTAAACAAGTGCTATCATAATGCACTTATAATCTAATAGGGAGACAAGAAGTACATGTAAAATATATATTTTATAAAATTTATATATATATATATAATACAAAAATAAGTGTAGAGTTAATAAACATAAATATATAAAAATTAATTGAATACAACATAGTTGGGGGGGGCGGAGTCAAGATGGCAGAGTAGAAACAGGACTTTTGCAAGGCTCTGGCTCCTACCTCTGCCAATTCATGTAAAAGGTGACTCTAAACAAACTTTGGAGCTACAGAACCCAAAAATGACACAGAGAAGCTAACCTCCTGCTGAGGGCAGCCTGGCAGGCGACAGCCAGCACAGCGCTCTGGGAGCCAACCCCAGGCCTACTCAAGCTGGAGGTTTTAGCCTCAGGACAGGCCTGACCAGCGGCCAGCGGCCAGCTGCAGGGATTTCAGATCACCAGCAGCTGTGGTGGTTTCCAGAATTATCAACCCATAGATGCTAAGGACAAAGTGATAGGTCAGTGCAGTGTGGACTTTTGGATCCGGTAGTTTGGGAGTACAGTTGGCCTTTGCCCCCAAGGCAAGAAGCAGATGAGGTGCCGTGGCTGTGCAGCCACCACCACATGGCAGCTTCAGCTCCTCGCCTTCAGATTATAGGGGGACCAAGCAACAAGTATGAGGGGTAATCTCTCTTGCTTTAGCCTGCTTGGATCTGGATTTCGGTCTAGGGTAGAGGTCCTGGGGTGTGCCACCAGCTTGCCAGAGCATGTGGATGCTTCAGAGAGGGCACCCAACCTTTGGCAGCTGAGAAAGCTCCCCTGTCTGGTAGCAGAGTCCTACTGTGGCAAAAAGCCCCAAAGTCAAGTAATTGAGTGGCAACATGAGCAGGTAAGGGAAGCAAAGCAAACAGAGCAACCCAACTTTACATTCCTTTTTTGGGGACAAAAAGGATCAAAGTATGGAACAGGAAGAAGACAGTGAAGTCAGAACTCCTGCACCAAAAGCTTCAAAGAAAAATACTAGCTGGTTACAGGCTGTAGAGGAGCTTAAGAAGGATTTTGAAAACCAAATAAGAGAAGTGGAGGAAAAATTGGGAAGAGAAATGAGAATGATGCAAGAAAATTATGAAATGAGAGTCAACAACCTGACGGAAGAAAATGACACCTTAAAAAATAGACTAACTCAAATGGGAAAAGAGGCTCAAAAAGGAAATGAGGAAAAGAATGCCTTAAAAAGCCGAATTTGCCAGATGGAAAAAGAATCTCAAAAGCTCACTGAATAGAATCATTCCTTCAGAATTAGATTGGAGCAAATGGAAGCTAGTGACTTTAAGAGAAATCATACTATGAAAGAGATCCAAACAAAAGAAAAAATAGAAGGCAATGTGAAATATTTCATTGGAAAAACCAATGATCTGGAAAATAGATCCAGGAGAGATAATTTAAAAATTATTGGACTACCTGAAAGCCATGATCAAAAAAAGAACCTAGAAATCATCCTTCAAGAAATGCTCAAAGAAAATTACCCTGATGTTTTAGAACCAGAGGGTAAAATAGAGGTCGAAAGAATTCACCTATTACCTCCTGAAAAAGATCCCCAAAAGAAAACAATATAGCCAGGTTCCAGAATTCCCAGATCAAGGAGAAAATATTACAAGCAGCCAGGAAGAAACAATTTCAATATTGTGTAAACACAATCAGGATAACCCAGGATCTGGCAGCTTCTACATTGAGGGATCAAAGGGCTTGGAATATTATATTACGGAGGGCAAAGGAGGTGGGATTAAAATCAAGAATCACCTACCCAACAAAACTGAGTATCATGTTTCAGGGGAAATTATGGTCATTCAGCCAAATAGAAGACTTTCAAGCATTCTTGATGAAAAAACCATAGTTGAATAGAAAATTTGACATTCAGATACAAGAAGCAGGAGAAGGATGAGAAGGTAAACAGGGAAAAGAAATCATAAGGAACTTATCAAAGTTGAACTATTTACATCCCTACATGGAAAAACAATAACTGTAACATGAAACTTTTCTCAGTATGAGAATAGTTGAAGGGAATAGAATTACATATATGTCTGTGTGTGTGTACATACATATATTTGTCTGTATAGGAGGGTATATGGGTGTATGAATACATATGTGAATGTGTGCATATATGTGTACAATTATACATAAATAGAGGGCACAGGACCAATTTAATAGGAAGGGATGATACTTAAAAGGTGAAATTAAGAGGTGAGAGGAATATAATGAGAGGATATGGGGAGAGACAGAATGGGTTAAACTATCTCATATAGAAGAGGCAAGGTGAAATGGTCACAATGGAGGGGAAGAACAGGAAGGCAAAAGGGAATGGGTCAACCTTATTCTCATTGAATTTGGCTTAGGGAGGGAATAACATACACACTAAATAGGGTATCTCACCCTACAAGAGAGTAGGGGGGAAGGGGCTCAGAGGAGGGAAGATGAAAGGGAGGGCAGGCTGTGGGGAGGGAAGTTGGAAGTACCCACTTTTGAAAAGGGACAGGATCAAAGTAGAGAATAGAACAAGTGGGACGTGGGATAGGAGGGATGGAAATATAGTCAGTCTTTTACAATATATCCACTCTGGAAATGTTTTGCACAGCTACACATGTACAACCTATATTGAATTGTTTATCTTCCCAGTAAGGGTGGGTGATGAGGGAAGAAGGGAATGAATCTGGAATTCAAAGCTTTAAAATCAAATGTTTAAATATATATATGTATATATGTATATATATATATATATATACTATTATTAATATTATTTTACATGTAACTGGGAAATAAGATATACAGGCACTGGGGCATAGAAATCCACCATGCCCTACTGGAAAGTTGGAGGCATTATGGGAGAAGATATGGGAGAGAGTAGATTGGAGGAGGGGATATCTAGTGGGATTGGATGCTTTCCTAGTAAGATCAGGGGTGAAACAAGTATGCCCATTATCACCACTATTATTTCATAGTGTACTGGAAATCTTAGCTTTTGCAATAAGAACAGAAAAATAAATTGAAGGAATTAGCATAGGCAGTGAAGAAATAAAACTCATTCTTTACAGAAGATTTGATGGCATACATAGAGAATACTAGAGAATCAACTAAAAAACTTGAAAAAAATTAACAATTTTAGCAAAGTTGTAAGATATAAAATAAATCCACATAAATCATCATTATTTCTATATATAGTACGAACCAGGAGAAAAAAAATAGAAAGATAAATTCCACTTAAAATAACTGTAGACAATATAAAATATTTGGGAGTCTACTTGCCAAGACAAAGCCAGGAACCATATGAACATAATTATAAATTACTTTTCATACAAATAAAGTCAGATCTAAATAATTGGGAAAATATCAATTGCTCATGCATAGACTGTGCTACTATAAAATGATTTAATTCTATCTAAATTAATTATTCAGTGCCATACCAAACTATCAAAAATTATTGTATAGAGCTAGAAAAAATAATAACATTCATCTAGAAGAACAAAGGTGCAGAATATCAAAGGAATAATGGGGGGGAAATGCAAAGGAAGGTGATCTGGACATACTAGATCTAAAACTATGTTATAAAGCAGCAATCATCAAAATAATTTGTTACTGGTTCAGAAATAGAGTGGTGGATCAGTAGAATAGGTTATGTACAGAAGACACAGTAGTAAATAACCATAGTATTTACTATCTGATGACCCCAAAGACTTCAGCTCCTGGGATAAGCACTCACTAATTGACAAAAACTGCTGGAAAAAACTGGAAAATACTATATCAGAAACTAGGCACAGATCAACATCTCACACCATATACCAAGATAAAGTTAAATTGGTTACATGATTTTGACATAAAGGTTTTTTTCCATGAGCAAAATAGGAGAGCAAAGAATAGTTTACCTATCAGATCTATGGAGAATGGAAGAATTTATGAGCATACAAAAGACAGAACATTATGAAATGCAAAATGTATAATTTTAATTACATTAAAGTGAAAAGTTTTTGCATAAACAAAACCAATGCAATCAAGACAAGAAGGAAAGCAAAAAGATCGGAAGCATTTTTAACAGCCATGGTTTCTGATAAAGGCTTCATTTCTCAATTATATGGAGAACTACATCAAAGTTATAAGAAAACAAGTTTTCCCCCTATTGAGAAATGGTCAAAGGAAAAGAACAAGCAGTTTTCAGATGAAAAAATTAAAGCTATCTATAATCATATGAAAAAAATGTTCTAAATCACTAATGATTAGAGAAATATAAATTAAAATAACTTTCAAGTGCCACCTCACACCTATCAGAATGACTAATATGACAGAAAAGGAAAATGATAAATGTTGGAGAAGATGTGGGTTGCATTGGTGGTAGTGGTGCTATGAGCTGATCCAATGAATTTGGAGAGAAGTTGTAACTATGCCCAAAGGGCAATCAAGCTGCATACCTTTTGATCTCCTAATAGAACTGTATCCCAAAGATATCATAAAAATGGAAAAAGACTTACATGTACAAAAATATTTATACCAGTTCTTTTTCATGTGGTGACAAAGAATTGGAAATTGAGGAGATCCCTATCAATTGGGAAATGGCTGAACAAGTTGTGCTATATAAATGTAATGGAATAAATACTATTCTGCTATAAGAAATGACAAGCAGCAGATTTCAGAAAAACTTGGAAAGGCTTATATGAACTGATGCTGAGTGAAGTGGATACGGCCAGGAGAACATTTTACACAACAACAGTAACATTGTGCTATGATCAACTATGATTGACTAAGCAATTCTCAGCAATCCAATCCAATAGACTCATGATGGAAAATGCTGTCCACATCCAGAGAAAGAAATATGGAGTTTGAATGCAGATCCAATTATATTATTATCATTTTTTTGTTGCTTATTTGTTTTTCATGGCTTTCCCCTTTTTTTCTTTCTTCTTTCACAACATGACTAATGTGGAAATAGGTTTACCTGAGTTTACATGTATAAGCTTTATCAGATTACTTGTCATCTTGGGGAGGGGGGGAATGAGAAGGAAGGAGAGAGAAAAAAAAATGGGAACTCAAATTTTGTAAAAAAAATATGTTAAAAAACACTTTACATGTGATTGGAAAAAATAAAATACTTCTTCCAAAAATAAAAATAGAAAGAATCTGAAGTGCTAGGACAAGGGTGATATCTTCCCGAACAGGCAAGTTTGGAAGGGGGGGGGGGGTTTAGGTAGAAAAATGGCATAGATTGTGAGTTAAAATTTCTCCAGGACATACAGTTTGAAATGTTCAATAGGCAATTGTTGATATGGGAATGAAATTCAGAGGAAGACAAAGGCTGGATAAATAGCCCTAGGAGTCATTCTTTAGGGATGATAGTTAAACCCATTTGAATTGATGAGTTGACCAGGGAAGAGAGCATAGAGGGGAAAGAGGGCCCAGAACAGAACTTTGGAGAACTTTTATAGTTAGGAGGCATGATATACTCAGTAAAGGATATTGAGTATGAGTGACCAGACAGGTAGGAAGAGAACCAAGAGACAAAAATCCAGATGGGATAGCATGAACAGGAGGAGAGGATAGTCAATAATGTTAAATGTAGCATATAGCTGAGAATGATGAGGGCTGAGAAAAACCCCCTCAGATTTAAAAATTAAGAGATAGGAGGGAAGAGTTTCAATTGAATGATGAGGCTAGAAGCCAGGTTGCAAAGGGCTTTCAATGAGATTCCTCTCATTGGAAGGAAGTAGAGGCAGGTAATAATGTAGGTGACTTTTTAGAGTGTGGTTAAGAAAGGGAGGAGAGATATAGGTTTATTGCTTGAAGGAATAAGAGTGCCTAGAGAAGGCTTTTTAAAGATCATAAATATCTGGGCACATTTGAAGGCAGTGGGGAAGAAAGGATGAAGATTAAAGAACTGGAGTTAAGCAAGGAACTGATTGAAGATGTAAGATGCTGGAGAACCTTACAGAGGATGGAATTATGTGCATAATGCCAGGGTTGGCCTTGGCAAGTGGAAGGACCATCTCTTTGTCAGAGACAGGAGGGAAAGAATGAGAGTGAAAGATGATGTCTCAGGGTTTTGAGATGAAAAGGTGAATAGAAGGAGCCCATTTTAACAGGCCTTACTTTTTTCAAGTAAGAGACAGATTTAGCTTAATGGGAGGGGATAGGAAGCATAAAGTCCTTGAGGAGGAGAGAGAAAGTTTGGAATGAATTCTGTGTGGAGTGAGACAGGGAATCAATTAGCTACATTGAAGGCTTGGTTGAGATAACCTGAATTTCTAATATGCCCAGGCAGTACATTTGTGAGATGTCTTTAACTTTGCTTAGCTGCTTTTGAGTAGTAGTGAAGGAGTTATGAAAGTGTCATAACCCTTAAGATTAAAGAGTTTATTTGTTTGATATACATTCATTGTAACTACTAAAATTATAGAGTTATTGAATCCTAAAAGTTGGAAGGAACCACAGAGGTTAAACAGTCCAACCTTTAATTGAAGCATGAGACCTCTCTATATGGTTAGAAGTAATTGTCTAGTTAAAAGCATAATGCATTTGAAATTCAAAATCTGTGCTGCTCCTGAGTTATTGGGTAAGTCATTTAACATCTCTGAACCTTGATTTTCCTAGTTATGAAATGACAGTGTTTATCTACATGATTATCAGGGTTCTTTCTAGATCTATATCCAATGATACAATAACAAGCAGTTCTGCCTTCCTTTTGCAATCTTATTTCTCAGTACTGCCCCTTCTTCACTTTACATTCTAGTCCAGCTGGCCTACTTTCTGTATTCCGGCCATAATATTTAATCTCTTAGCTACTTGTCTTTGCACAGGTTGTTCCCCAAACATAAAATAAACTCCCTTCTCACCTATGCCTTTTAGAATTTCTACTTTGCCTCAAGGAGCAATTCAGGTGGTACTTCCTACACAAGGGTTGTTTTTTTGTTCTCCAAGTCAATAAGTGTGTCCAATTCCTAAATTTATTTTAAATTCACTTTGTGTATACATTGTATTTATATATTTGGGTACATGATGTATCCTCCCAGTAGAACATAAGCTTTTAAAAGCAGGGACTTGTTAATTTTTTTAATCTCCAATATGTAATATAGTACCTTGCACATAGCAAAGTAGGTATCTAATAAATGCTTGTTTCAGAACCATAGAATTTGAGAGCCCAAAGGGATATCCATGGCTATCTATAGAGAGCAAGCTATACGCAGAATGGATCCTTAGCTCTAATGTAACTGAGCCTCTTTCTGAAGACCTCAAGGATAGGAAACACATGCCATCTCAAAGCTCTCCAATTCCATTTTTAAAACTCCCCTTAGATTTGGTGACCTTTCCATCCTCAAATTATGTTGTGTTTATTTATCTGTTTACATGTTGCATTCCACAATGAAATGTAAATCCTTTATGAACAGGGATTACTTTTGTCTAAAAGTGTAATGGTTTAACTTCAATGACTGGTAACTTTCTTCACCTTCCATGGAGGTCTTCATCCAGAAAGAAGATGGTAAACTACTTTTGAGGTACATTGTAGTAGGGATATATTTCATTAATGGGTTGTACTGGATGGATGCTGGAGATCTTTCCATAATATTCCATTGTATTCACATACCACAACTTGTTTAGCCCCTTCTCATCTGGTAAATATTTTCTTTTCTTTCAATTCTCTGATACCAAAAAAAAAATGATGCTATAAATATTTTGGTGTATATGGTATCCTTTTAATCATCGATCCCTTTGGCGTACATGCCTAGCAGTTGAATTTCTGATTCAGAGGTTATCAACATTTTAGTCACTTTCTTTGCATACTTGATAATTGTTTTCACAATTGTTAGACATCTTTATCACTCCAACAATGCATCAGTATGCCCATATTACTACAGCCTCTTCAACACCAACTTTTCCTTTTTCATCTTGCCAATTTGCTGGTTGAGGTTATACCTTGGAGCTGTTTGATTTGCATTTCTTTTATGAAAATTATTTTGGAGTATTATTTTACATGGTTTTTAGTAATATTCATTTTTAGAACTCTTTGTTCATATATTTGGCCATTTATCTATTAGGGAAAGACTTTTAGTTTTCAATGTTTCTATTAGTTTCTTATATATCTTGGATCCAGACCCTTATAAGAAATTTGATGCAGTTTTTATTTTTCTCTAGCCTGCCACATCCCTGCTTCTCTCATCTGCATTAACTTTGTTCATTCAAAAGCTTTTCAATTGCATGCAATCCAAATTATCTATTCTGATTTAACCCAGTCCAATTCTTATTGATCACTACTTTCCTTTCAAAGAGATTACAAACTATCCTCTTAACAAGGAAGTCTAGAAATTTGCCAGAAATCAAAGTCAAACTGGTCTGTAGAATGTGGATTCTTCCCTTTTAAAAATCTGAACATTTCCCCATCTCTCTTCCTGTGGCTACTATCCCTTTCTTACAGTTTTTCAAAGCTAAAAGATAATCATATCAGCTAGTTCTTTCTATACCTCAGTATATATTTCACACAGGGCTGATTACTTGACCTCATAGGATCATAGATTTAAAGCCTAAAGGGATTTATTTGTGAAGTTCTCTGGTGTCATGCTCCTTATTTTTATAGATGGAGAAACTGAGGATCAGAGAAGTTCATTAATTTGCCCAGCGTTACACAGGTATTAAGTTTGAGCTTGTCCGAGGCAAGATTCAAGCCAGGATCCAAAAGGAAAAACCAACAAAAGCAAAGAATGACAGAGCAAAGATGGTCATGGTCATAGTTCAATGTGGATTGACATTGATGAAGAACAGAGTTAGTATACATAGAGTAGGTCAGGAGAATCATTATGGAGGGAGCATCGCTAGACACTTGAAATGTCTTGCGCAGCGTCCAACCAAGATAGCATTATTTAATGCTTTCCACACCCACTTTTGTTTGTACTTCACTGGTAAAACTGAAGTCAGATAACACCTCACTCTAGCTGAGAATATAAGAAAAAGTACAAAGTAAGGGTTGAAGAAAAATATAAATTTCTTTCTCCTAATGAAATGACTGTTTCCTTCAGAAACCTTACTATATAATAGAAGGATGGTGCAGTGAATAGATAGATCACTGGGTTTAGAACCAAGAAGATGCATCTTTATGAGTTCAAATCTGGCCTCAGATACTTAACTAACTGTGTGACCTTGGGCAAGTCACTTAACTCTGTATGCCTCGGTTTCTCAACTATAAAATGAACTGGAGAAGGAAATGATAAAACACTCCAGTATCTTTGCCAAGAAAACCCCCAAATGGGGTGATGAAGAGGTGGACACGACTGAAATAGACTCAACAATAACAAGTGATCAAATTCTACTTTGGCTTTGTGTGATATTGGAGGTCACTTCCTACCATGTTTCCCCGATAATAAGACCTATCCCGAAAATAAGCCCTCCCCTTACTGTGTAAGATTCCTCTAAAATAAGCCCTCCCCCGAAAATAAGCCCTATTGAGATTGCTACTGTAGTGAAGGTGATCCCCTGTGCTACATGCTACATTACAGTACCCTCTGTATGCACCGCCCCCCCCCCTGGTGAAACACACGCCACACTCTGAGCTGCATCCAATCAGAGCTGCAGCAGTGAGCGTGTCATCCTGTTCTTCCCCAGTGATTTGCTTGCTGGTGCCATTGAGAGCAGTGCCGCGGAGGAGAGCTGAGGCAGGACAACATAAAAACCCGGTATGTAAGCGGGAGTGAGGGGGCATGATGGAGGATAAAAAGGGCATGATGGAGGAAAAAAGAAGAACTCAGGGGGCATGATGGAGTGAAAAGAAGGACTGATGGTCATAATTTTATTATTCTGTCTGTTTTGACCCCCAGACATGAGTACAAAAAGGAAGAGCTACGGTATACTGTTGAGTATAAGAAAGCAATTGTAGAGGAGTCACATGGCAAGAATCTTGCAGTTTTCTGTAAAGAAAATCTTTTGGATCTTCAAATGGTCAGAAAATGGAGAGCAGATTATAATAACCTCAATCAACAGGTGGATGAGGGAAAAGGGAAAAAGCGCAGGTCTGGATCAGGTCGGCAGCCCTTATATCCTGACTTGGAGATCCTCATTGGTGAATGGATTGCTGACAGGAGAGCAAAGGCCTTGGTTGTGCACAGGGCTGATATTCAAGCATTTGCCCTTTCAATGGCACCAGAGTTTGAAATGGTCTCAGAAGGATTCAAAGCATCACAACACTGGTTGGACGGTTTCCTTCAATGGTATGAACTGTCCCTAAGAAGATCAACAACACTGTTTAAGCTGGAAGATGCTGAAGTTATTAAACGTGCACTTGCATTCAAGTCCTTTATTGATAGGTAGGATCGACATTTCCAAGTACCAAACCTGCAATATGATTGCTATGGATGAAACTGCAGTGTTTATGGGACAAGGATCTCAAACAACAATTCATCACAGGGGTGCAACATCAATCTACATTCCCACCACTGGCTATGAAAGTGCACGGGTCACCTGTGTTTTGGCAATTCGTTTGGATGGAAAGAAAGCCACACCTCTAATCATCAGTAAGGGCAAGAAAGATAAGATTGAACGTGTATCTGGCATTTACGTTCTTGAAACCGAAAAAGCCTGGTGTACACAAGCTGTTATAAGAAAGTGGGTTGATTTAATGCTGCCACTTGTTATGCGAGGTAACCAAAGAGGTCTGATAGTCTGGGATTCAGCCAGCACTCACTGCGCTAAAGAAATGAAGAACTTCCTTGCAGAGAGAAGAATAGATCAAGTAATGATTCCTGCAGGAATGACTGCCTATCTCCAGACCCTTGATATTGCAATAAATAAGCCATTCAAGGACCATTTGCACATGGAAGTCAATGACTACATTGAAGATAGAATGGAAAGAAATCAGCGTGGAAACTTTGTGAAGCCCTGTTTGCAAGAAGTCGTGACTTGGGTGAAGAAGTCATGGGATAAAATTACTGACAGCTGTGTCGCCAAGGCACTATGAGCAGGTTACCTGGACAAGACATATTCATTTAAAGAGAGCTATATTGCTGGACATGACAGATTGGGTCCACTTCTTCTGAAGGAAATGGAGGCGCAAGACATCCAGGACGGAATTCAGGGTATGGACACTTATGACGATGTTGTTGAAGAAGATGATATGATCATTATTGAATAAAGGTACATTTTTTTGTTCACATTTACCTGTTTATTAAAATTGCTGTCAATGTTCATTAAAATAAGCCCTCCCCTGAAAATAAGCCCTCTGGTGTTTTTCTGTCCAAAAAAATAATAAGACAGTGTCTTATTATCGGGGAAACGCGGTATCTCTGAACCTCATTGCCCTATGAATTAAGAGGGGTTGTTGAACTAAATGAATTCTAAGTTCTCGTCTTAGTGTATGGCAATATGATTTTGTAAAAATAAATGACTGTCAGAATAAAAATGTGTAAAATAATTTCAAAATTTTCAAATAAACTCAACATGAGAGGATGAAACACTGCTCAAATATATTTGGCCAGTGTTAGTAACATACTGTCTAATTTAAAGGGTACGTCTCCCTTTTCTCTTAATAATCAACATGCTTTGGGGGGAGGCAATCATATACTAAAAGGTTTGTTAGGAAGTTTGCTCTAGGAAAACGAAATTTATCAATACATTTATATAACCAGGCTTAGCCTTTGGAGGAGAACCTGACCTGTAACAAGAGAATGGAATGAGCTGCCTTGGGATACAGTATGCTCTCCATCTGTGGAACAGAGGTGGATGAAGTCTTGTCGTGCATGATATAAAAGGGATTCCTTTTCAAGCCTAGAAGAAGGCTCTTGAGATCCCTTCCATTTCTGAGAGTTGTGTTTCTTTGAGTAGTTGATTTTTTGGATCATAACCTATTCTGTTTCTTTAAAGGTGAGAAGAGAGGCAGGGGAATGGAAAAGCCTCCTCTGAATAGAAAAAATAAACTAGGCACCCAGATGCAGGCTAGAGCTCCTTTAGCTACCTGCCCATCATTAGGCACCACCCGGTCTGCTGCTTCTTGCTTGAGAAATTTGCTGTCTTTTCTCAGCTTCTTCCCCCCTCTATTATGCTTGTCCGATGTGGCACTTATACTTTAATGTCTTATAGATAAAATGGTCTCTGTCAGTCTGCACTTCTCATGCCTAGAGAAAGTTTTACTGCTTCATAAAATCCTGTAATGCCCCAGTGTTTAAAAAAGATCTATCACTCTATCAGTGAGTCTTTATGGTCTCTGTGTACATTCTTTGCAATGCAAGGTTGATTCCTGGAGCAAAAAGAGGAACAGAGATAAATGAATTGGTGTGTGTTAATGAATGTCAAGAATTTGGCTCAATTCATACTGAGGGTGTTATTAAATAGCTAAAGCAAATTGTAGAATTTCTCACATAGAATGATATTAAGAACCATGCAGGGAGAAGAAATATAACATTTGTAAATGGTAGAAGAAAGATGGATATTTTAGACACTGGTTCTGTAGGAAGAGAGGGGGGGAATGTGGGAGAGGGAGGAGACAGAGAGAGAGAGAGAGAGAGAGAGAGAGAGAGAGAGAGAGAGAGAGAGAGAGAGAGAGAGAGAGAGAGAGAGAATATTATGTTTTCAAGATGATAAGAAGAAAGGCAGTATGGCTTAGTGGATGGAGATATGACCTTGGAGTCAGGGAGTACTGGGTTCAAAGCCTTCCTCTGATATATGTTGTCTGTGTGACCCTGGACCAAATCAAACTAAATCATTCAACCTCTCAGTGTTCCAGATAATTCTCTAAAGAGTTGTTGATCTGCATCAGAAGAGAGCATTTTCTCACCAGAAGTTCCTTCTATTAATGGAATCTGAAGTTTGGACCAAATCAAACACACACACACACGCACACACAGATGTTGAGAGTTGCCATTTATGCTGAGTTCATACATGGACAAAGGACAGTGGATGTGGCTAAGATTATTACAGGATCTAGAACTGGTTTCTGATTTATAAACTTTCATTATATCTAGCTTGGATCTAGATGCATACTACTATCCTTTGGCCATCTTCATGACAGATCTTTGTCTGTCTCTGTCTCTCTGTCTGTCTGTCTCTCTCTGGCTCTGGCTCTGTCTCTGTCTCTCTGTCTCTGTGTCTCTGTGTCTCTGTCTCTGTGTCTCTCTCTGTCTCTGTCTCTCTGTCTCTGTCTCTGTCTCTCTCTCTATCTCTCTCTCTCTCTGTCTCTGGCTCTGGCTCTCTCTCATGAATTTTGAATTATCTTAGGAAGATCCTGAAGATCACCTGGCAGGATGAGGTACTAGATCCTGAGGTCCTTCCTTGAGCTAAACCGCCAAGCATTAAAACTCTACTGCAGAGAGCACAACTCTGATGGGCTGGCCTCATTGTTCAAATGCCAAACATATACTTGCCTAAAAGTATTTTTGGAGAGCTCACATGGTGGTCAGAAAAATCAATACAAGGATGCTTTCAAGATCTCTCTGAAAAACTTTGGAATTGTTTGTGAAACATGGGAGACACTGACAAAGGACCACCCAGCAAGGTGTGTCCACATCAAAGAAGGCACTGTGCTCTGTGAGTGAAGCAGAATTGCAATAGCTCAAAAGAGACATGAGATGTGAAAATTTAGACATCTCTTCTCCAAATGTCCATGTGGACTATTTTTACCTGCCCTGTGGTAGGACCTTCTGAGCTCATATTGATCTGATCAGCCACAGGCAGACACTTCAATACAGTGATGTCATTTTGGTCTTCTTCAAGAATAAAGGACAATAACCAACATACACACACACATCTTCATAAGTGTGTATACATACATATATATATATATACACACATATATATATATGTGTGTGTGTGTGTGTGTGTGTGTACTCTGGTTCTGAAAAGAGTATTCAAATTAATATAATCAAAACACAACACTGGCTGCAGCTCTTCTATACTTCTTGCCTTCCACTATTTGAATGTGAGTTCTTATAGGGTACGGAATGTCTTCTTTGCTTTTATTTGCATTAGCAGCATATAGTACAGAATGTGGAGCATAGAAAATGCTTCAGGTAGACTTTGTCATTTTTTAAAAACCTTTTTTTAATCGTCATTTAGTCCAACCCACTCATTTTGTCATTGAGGAAATTGAGTCTCAGAGAAGGCACGTAAATTCCCTAAGGTCATTCACACAGTAATTGACAGAGCCAGAGATTCAAATTTAGATCTATTTGTTCCCACCAGGTCCCATTTGCACTCCTCTTCCAAATACAGACCTGGATTAGAGAGCAGGCCACTTGGTCCTCCACTCAATCTTATCAATGATTTTCTCCATGTACGTATATGTTTGTGCCTGCCTCTGATGCATGTCCAGGTGCACTGGGACAAGGTCTGAGGAGATGTTTTTAGTGCTCTCTAACTCAGCATTGATGAATGACTGATGGATCCCTTCTGAGCAGGCAATTCAGTCAATTGCACCTGTTTCATGACCAATCAAGAAACCTTTCCCCCCTTTCTAATATCAGGTTGGTGGGTGTGACCTGACAACTTGGTGATCTATACTCAGGCCAGCTTGGATACTGGCACACTCTAGTGGAACCTCATTGTCCTTTCATTTCCCAAGTTTTCTGGGGATGTTTGAGCATCTGTTTTGCAACACCATACAATTTGTTGCATTACATCTGGAAAGCATTTACTAAGTAGTTTATTTATGCTCTGTGCTTTGGTAACAGCTATGATGAATAAATGTAGAGTCACAGTAACCAAAAATGGGAGCGGATGCAGGGACATTTTGTCATTAATTTAAAACAAATAATGTAAATGCTTAATGCAGAAAGAAAGCAGAAGCCTGGCCCTTCCTCTATTATGCTGTCTTAGGACGCTGTCATGCATATTTTCTGCATCTTTCCACCCAATAAAAGACTTACAGAGGTATATACAGTACCTGAAATGGATGAAGAGAAGTGACCTCAGGCTGGGCATCTTCCTTCAAGGAGTGTACAATCCTGTTCAGGAGACAACTTCAATAATAATATTAACATGATGATAGCTTACATGTCTATAAAATATTATAGTTGCAAACTGTTTTTATATGTGCTTATAGATGTAGAGTTAGAAGGGACCTAAGAGTGCATCCATAGATTGAGGGGTCACTTTTTAGATGAGTAAACTAAGTCCAAGTGCCTCTGGATCTTGCTATATGTATATATACATCTTGCTATATTTCCCAAACATTAGCCTGCTAGTGGGGCTGGAAGTAGGGTTTGGGGTGGGACACCTATCCTGTTCTTTATTGGCATCCATTCTCCCATCTTGTGTACCAGTGTTACTCTTGGTGAACAACTCCTTCCCCTTTTGTCCTGCCCTTTCCCCCTGGAAATCAGCTTAGGATATCTACCTACTACTGTCATTATTATGTATGTAATATTTCCATATGTGATAGAGCAGTCAGAATAGTGCTTGTTCACTAGTGCTAAGTTTTGATTTTCCCTCTAATTCCACCACTAACCAACATCTCCTCCCTTGAGGAGTAGCTACACAAACATCACGGCCTTTATCTGTCAACCCCCAGCATACTCACCCTCCTTACTTAATGTATCCAGGGCCTGTTTCAGTCTTCTTTCTACCATTCTCCTCCCCTCATACTGGAGAACTTCAACATACTTAGTAATGATCTTTCAATGACTATAACTTCTTGGTTCACTTAATTTCCAGGACTTACTCCTCTACTGTACTTCAGCTGCATAGTGATGTTCATACCCTTGATTCGACATCACCTATGACTATTCTACAATAGTCTGAGCTACAAAATATTATATATATATATATATAAATATATGATATAATATATAAGCTACAAAAATCCTTTATCTAATAATAATCTTTATAATTCCATATTTCTGTGAGTTCCTTGTGAGCAAGTATTTTGTTTGTTTATTTTTGTCCTTTCTTGGTATTCTAGTTTCCTCTTACTTGCTTCTAAGTCCTCTCAAAGGTGCTTTCCAACCTCATCATTCAACTAAAGCTGCCTTCTCCAAAGTTGCCAGTATTTTTTTAATTGCCAGATTTAATGACCTTTTCAAATTCTTCATCATCATTTATCTTTCTGCAGACTTTGAAACTATTAATCATTATCTTCTCCTAGATACTTTTTCTACTCTGGGTATTCATGACCCTTTTCTTTTTTAGCTCTCTCCTACATACTTGGGCCACTTTTCATTCCCCTTTGCTAATTTCGCATTCATCTTATGCCTAGTACCTGTGGATGTGCCATAAGGCTCTATTCTGAGCACATCTAGTCCAACCAAAACCTGAATTGGAACATCCTATAGAACATTTTAACAAGTGGATCACCAATTTCTGCTTAAACATCTCTAGTGAAAGAGGAACGCACCGTGTACAAAGGCAGTACGCTCCTTTTTTTTTTTTTTTGGACAGCTCAATCTGTTCAGAATTGTTTTGTCATATCAAGTCTATCCAACTCTCTTCAACTTCTTTCCATTGCTCCAAATTTTGTACTTCGGGTTCAAGGAAAACAAATCCAGACCCTTTTCCTTATCACAGGCTTTGAAATACTTGAACGTTATAAATAAACTACTTGAGTCTTCTCTTCAGAGTATAACATCAGAATTTCCTTGAACTGAACTGCTTATTGACTTGTCTCTACTTTTTATACCATTCTAGTCACTTTCCTTATCAATGACACTCAAATAGGTGTACAGAATTGAATGTAGATGCTACAGATGTCAAATGTGTGAGATGGGGATGCATCCAAACTGAACATTATAGTTCACCTTCCCTGGGATTAATAAGACTCTTCTCTCAGGTTAGAAACCTCCAAGCTTTCTGTAATGTTAATGGGATAATAAGGTCTTCCCCACCCATGAATAGGCCTCATGTGGAGCCCATTGAGGGAGGAACTTGCCTAAGGAGGAGCTTTCTTAGGGGTAAATTTGCTTGTAGAAAGGCTTCCATACCTTTTGGTATTAAGTTGATTAGGCATTAAGTCACGAGGGTTCTTGTGCCTTCTGGCTCTGAGAAGTATATATACTCCAAGTTGGTATTTTGCTTTGGGGGTTCACTTATGAAAAGGTCATTTGATTTCCTGGTCAATTCTCTGAATAGCAGTTTGTTCAGACCCCTGACTGCTGAGATGTAAAGGCTCTCTTGATCAATAGTGCATAGCAATATTGCTTTACTCAGACAGTTGGAGCCCTGTCTGTTGGTGTTTGTGCTAATTTGTCTGTTTGTATTTTCTCTGTTTATATTTTCTCCATGTTTAGGGTGCTGACATTTCCCCTGAACTAGTGAATGTAATTAAAAGTAGGATTGTTAACCCCCTTTTGAGCAGTTTTTCCTTTAAAAGCAGATCAAAGAACCTGTGCTAGCAGGTCATCCTTGGTGTGCTAGGGTGCTTGCTGTTGCACTATCGCAAAATGGATGTCCAATAGACAACTTAAAGTCGATATGTTAAAAATGGAATTATTTATATTTCCCCCAGACCCTCCCCTCTTCTAATCTTCTGTCCTTCCAGTTACCCAGGCTTGGTCATTCTCAATAATTCAGTGTCTCTCACCACCCCCCTATCCAACCTTTGCTAAATGCTATGGGCTATACATCTTTTATATATGCCTCCTTCTCTTCTCAAAAACTATCACCATTCTGGTGTGAGCCCTCATCACTTCATACCCAGACTATTTAAATGGCCTTCTAGTCAGTCTCATTGCCTCCAGTCTCTCCCCCATTCCAATCCATTTTCCCCTGAGCTGCCAAAATTATCTTCCTAAAACACAGTTTGGGTTATGTTACCCTCTACTCAATAAACTTGGGTGACTCTTATTACCTCTAGGATCAAATAGAAAATCCTCTGTTTAGCTCTGAAAATCCTTCATAAACTTTTCCTTTCCAGTCTTTCCAGGTGTCTTACAACTTACTCTCCTCAATATAACCACAATGAAGTGAAACTGGCCTCCTTGCTGTTCCATGATCGAGACATTTCTCTAGTCTATGCATTTTCACTGGGTATCCTTCAAGCCTGGAACGGTCTCCTTACTGTTCTGCCTCTCCTGGATTCCCTGGTCTTCTTAAAGTCTCAGCTAAAGTCCCACCTTCTGCAAGTAGCCCTTCCTGACCCTCCTTAATGCTAGTCCTTTCCCTGTGATATTACCTCCAATTTATCCTCTATGACCTTGTACATAAATAGTTATTTATATGTTGTCTCCTTGATTAGAATGTGCACTTCTCAAGAACAGGTGCTGTTTTTGCTTTCTTTATATCCCCAGTGCTTAGTGCAGTGCCAGAAAATAGATTCTTAATAAATGTTAGTTGACTTACTGACACAGCGATGATATCATTTGGTGATATACTCTTCACCAGTACAGCTAAGTGACACAGTTGTGAGAGTGCCACGCTTGAAGTGAGAAAGACTTGAGTTTAAATCCTGCCTTAGACTCTTACTAAGGGTGTGATCCCAGACAGGTTGTTAAACTTTTCTCAGCTTCAGTTTCCTAATCTGTAAAATGGGAGATAGAAATGGGACCTACCTCACAGGGTTATTGTTGGAATGTGATCTAGTGAGCTAAGATATGTAAAGTACTATTATATATGAGGCTAAGTCAAAAGTTAGTTCTCATGATTTCCTTACAGATATTTGGTTTAAACTCCCTATTGGCCATTTTTCTTCTGTCCTTTCAGTTTGAAAGATCATTATCCTTGGCAGAAGCAAAATCAAGATCAGAATTGATTATTTCTTCCTTTTCCCTAACATTCATTATTTTTTCCCCTTCTAAGCCAAGCAGTAGTTTTTTTTTTCTTTTTCTCCCCTACATATCCCCAACATAGCTGGAAAAAAAAACAAGCTTCCTATCTATCTTGAGCTCATTTTGCATTTTAGTTCTTCTCACATTATTTTTATAAGGTGAAGTCATGGTTTGACATTTATACATTTTCCTGCCCTTGTTTCCATCATCTAGACATGACTTTTTAAATTCCACATTGATCAATGAATTCCCTGTGCATGCAGATCAGTCTCTTTAGACAACTCCTCTTTTTTGTTATCATCAGAAATGTTGCTGTTTATGTCATAAGAAATTCATTCTTGAAGGTTTATCCTCCCTCCCGGGTTGAGATCTTCTGTAAATGTTAAGTCTTGGACTCCTGCTTCTCCTTTATCTTTATCCTTTAAAATTTGTCCTTCTTAAATCAGGTACATGTTAAGACAATTCTTGGCTTTCCTATCCCCTTCTCTCCTTTCTAATGAATTCTAAAAAAGGAACAATTTCTTCTTGTCCCCCAGGGTTCCCATCATTTCTATTTTGGCAACCATTTCTTTCCCATTCAAAATTTCCTCACCACTTTCTCTATCTCTTGATAGAAGAAGAAAGTATGTGGTATAGTGGAAAAAGCAATGGTTTTGGATTCAAAGGTACTTCCTGTGTGTGTACCCTGACTGTTAAATGTATTCTTAGGTCACCTCATGCCTAGATTATTGCAATAGCCTAGTGTTGAGTTTGCCTGCCTCAAGTCTCTCTCCACTCCAATCAATCATCCATTCAGCCACTGAAGTGATTTCCCTAAAGAACAGGTTGAACCATGTCACACACACACCCCTCCCACCACTCAATAAATTCCTGTGGCTCCCAATTGCCTTCAGAAGTGAATACTAAATATTCTGTTTGGCATTCCAGGCCCTTCATGACCTAACAGTCTGCTACCTTTCCAGTCTCTATGAGCCTTATTCCCTGATATAAACTCTTCTATCTAGTGCCCTAGTCTTCTTGCTTGTTTCACAGACAAGATACCCCATCTTTCAGCTTCAGATTTTCCCTCTGTATACCTCACATGCTCAGAACACTCTCTCAGTTCTGTTAGGGATACTGACCTGACTTATTTTCAGTCCCAGTTAAAATTTCCCTTTCCATAGGAAGGCTTCTTCAAGCCCTCTTAACTCCAATACCTTCCCTATGTTAATTATTTCCTATTTCTATGTAGCTTGCTTTGCATATATTTGTTTGCATGCTATCTCCCATATTAGACTGTAAACTCCTTGAAGGCAGAGACTGTCTTTTTCCTCTTTTTTTGTATCCCCCAGCTTTAAGCACAGTGCCTGGTAGATAGTAGGTACTCAATAAATGTTTATTTATAAATTAATTGACTATTGGTTAAGGATATTAATTTCCCTGTGTCTAATTTCCTCTTTTTTAATATAAGGGGGTTGGATTGTACGTTTTCTGAACTCTAAATCCCATGCTCTCAATTGTTGACTGATATTTCATTTTCATAGTATATAGAAAAAAACACAACTCCTTTCTCCAAAGAGGTCAAAAATATAGTTTCTCCAAAGCTTGAGATAAGTTTATGACTGAATTTATTGTGAGTTATTAAAGGAGATTAGGATATTCTGGGAGTATAGCAATAACTTATGAGTTTAATATGAAGAAGGATAATTATGTTATTCTAAAGGATTTATATGACATAAATAAGAATATTTGACTGGACAAGGCAAGTTTTTGATTAATTATTCTGTAATGATGATGATGATGATGATGATGATGATAGCTAACATTTATGTAGGTTCCACTTTGTGCCAGGTATTGTGTTAAGTGCTTTACAAATATTATCTAATTTTCTCTCATAATAATCCTGGGAGGTAAATGCTATTATCATCTCCATTTTACAGATGAGGAAACAGAGGTTAAGTGACTTGCTCAGGGTCACACAACTAGTATCTGCAGCTAGATTTAAACTCAGGTCTTCTGAGTCACTTAGCTTTCCCCAGTGATGTTCTTGAACAAATTATAAACACATGAAATGAATGCATCTTTGCTTTATATAAAGTCACTTAATCTGACTTTTAATACTCTTCTAAATGAGGGAAACTTGAATTGATACATAAAAGTCCTTGTATAGAACTATATTTGAGCATGACAGTACTGAAGAATGACATGAGTGTTTGCTTGTTTTTAGTATTAGAATAATATGGCAGGTCCTTGGATCTGTTTTTATCATACTAGGAAAGAAAATGTTCAAGGTTTTAATGGAAAATCACAATGCTTGTTACAAAGCCACAGAACTCCCCCTTCTGTACCCCTTCCAACCCAGTGAACTTTCTTCCTCTCTGCCACCCAACAAAGCTGGAAATAGGAATTCTTGTGTTTGAGACAAATTCACTTGAGGAATAGGAAGTGATTAAATGCAGAGGGCAGTATATTCTGGCAGGAATGTTGAGTCCAAAGGTAGCCCAGTCATAGAGTCTACCTCAAACCCCTGACGTTTTGGGTCTTTATACCTAGAGAAGAGAAAATAGAGGTAGGTTAGGATTATGGGGCCCTGAGAGAGGCATGATGGTTATGGGCTCCACTGGGCTGAGATATGGAAGTGAGGTTGATTTTCCTGGTTGATATTGGCAGGCAAATGATCATGAAGAGAGAACTTCGTACTGGAAGTACACTGCAGTAAGGAAACAAGACTCCCTAGATGCAGGTGAACTGAGGAAAAGACCCAGTTGCCCCTCCTTAGTTATAGATTTATTCCCAAAAGAATGATTTCCTGCATAAGAGATTTTGGCTTCTCGACCCTTCATTCATAATGGCCTTCAGGAGACACAGAAATCACCTAGAGAAAACCTGGATTTTTTGAAGTCCATGAAAGGAAATATAACATACAGGATAGAGAGGTGGCCTTGGAGTTAGGAAGGCTAGCGTGCAATTTCCATCTGGGACGCATTCTGGCTGTATGACCCTGGGCAAGTCATTTAATTTTTTTGTGCCCTGGGCATCAATCTAAGGATACAGATTGTAGAGAAGGTGTCAATATACATTGATAGAGGAAGTTTCTCAATAGGTTAACTCCCTATATCAATGAAATCACAGTATTGTAACTCCTTTCTTCCCTCATCCAAAAAGAAAAGAAAAAAGAAAAAATGAGGCCACACTATTCTTGTTAAAAGTTATGAGGAATGGGCAGCTAAGTGGTGCAGTGAATAGAGCACCAGCTCTGGAGCCATGAGGACCTGAGTTCAAATTCGGCCTCAGACACTTAACACAAAAACTAGCCGTGTGACCTTGGGCAAGTCATTTAACCCCAATTGCCCTCCAAAAAGCAAAAACAAAAACAAACAAACAAAAAAACAATAAAAGTTATGAGGAAAAAACTTTATATGCATATAGAGGCTAAGTTCTGCTTTCTTTACACTTATAAGATCTCTACTTAGGTAAACCAGTTGTCTTATGTTGTTGACATTTGTTGTCAACAGAGAGTTCCTCCTCACCTAATACCAGTCCAAATCACTTCTGTGATTCTGTCTCACTTCTGGTGCTGTTTACTGTAATTAAATTATATGTGTATTACTATAATGAACACCTACCCACAGCCTACCCAAATACCAGTGGAGAGGGCTCTCTTATGTCCTGATATACAAGTCCTATAGAGATTTTTTTTAGTGACGCATGTTATCCTTTTGCTTTCTGGACCTGATCTCTGATAGTTTAACATTCCTGTGGTTGTCTGCTGGTTTCCCTCCCACCATCTTAGTGTCTGGTGAGATGTCTAGTGAATCCTATTATACTAACTCTTCAAGGACTACTCCTTTCACCTGACTTGTCTCTTCCTATATTCCTTAAGATAGAGTAGAGTTGAAGAATAAGGCTATACATTCCAAAAGATAAAATTGAATGCAGCAAGGTTATTGCAAATACTATTGATGGGCCTTCTATTTCTCATCCTTGGAAGGGAGCCCATTTCTGTCATCACATAATTTAATCCTTTAGCTAACAGAACAAAGATCTAATACATACAATTTCTACCAAAATCCTTTCCCCTTTTTCTGCCTCCCACCAAATAACCCCATCCTAATACCTAAGCCCTTACCAGATAGCTCTCTCCTCAGTTTCCCTTAGTGCTTATGGTATAGCAGTATCTACAAAGTTATATTCCTGATGGGGGAGCAGGATGGGAATTCATTCCCCTAATAAGTAAAGTGAGAGTCATACCTTACTTATACAGTTTACTATGTACAGACATGTGACAAGTTAAGTAAGGGGGGGGGAGGTATTTCTAATAATTAAGCTGTTCTAGTGGGTAGCTTCTCACTGCAGTTTAAACAAAGGCTAAAACCTAAGTAGATAATTTATCCCCTCAGTGTTCAAGGAAACTTCCTAGACACAGTTTCAGAGAAGATGCCAACCCACACTGGTCAGGGAGTTGGAAAGAAGTATGGTTTGGCTAAAATGGCTACTGTGGTCCTTTCTGACTCTTCAGAGTCTATGATTCTATGATATTAAATCAGTACAAACTTCTCTTCCTGCTCTATTAGTGTTATATTTGGAAAAAATTTATTTGGAAGGCAGTATAGTAGAGTGGATAGAGAGTTGTCCTTGAAGCCAGAACCCTAACACTCTGATATATATTGGATGTTTGACTCTAGGTAAGTCGCATAACCTTTCAGTGTTCTGGGAAACTCTCCAAGACACTAAGTTGCAAAGAGGGTGGCAACCCATACTAGTGGAAGGAATTTCCTCTCCTGGGAGTTCCCTATAACAATTCTTTATTCCTATTTGAAGATAACTTTATGGATGAAACATTGCAAAGTAATCTTTGAAGCTTACTGTCAGGACTGGAAGATGATCATTATGTTTTTGTACCGAAATAGAACATTTTATATTGACTTCCCACAAAATTTTTAAATATAACTAATGAATTCACTGGTTTAAAAAAAAATGAAAGCAAGAACTTTCCACTTCCAGTTTTACGTCTGACTCTCTGGACTTTGAAACCATGATTCAGCAACCTTCATACAATGGAACTTTTCCCCCTGTAGACCATCCCCTTCTTTCCAAAATGTGTTTCAGGGTCTCCATTTTGGGAGGAGCTCAGGCGGGCCAGCTTTCAGGTCTCTCCAGGCTCTACTTCAGACTCTCCAGACTTTGGCACCATACCCTCTTTTTTTAGGTTCTATTCTTAGTGTTATCATTCCCCATTAGAATGTAAGCTCCCAGAGGACAGAGCCTATCTTCCTTTTTGATTATATGTGTATTCCTAGCATTTGATACAGTACCTGGAATTATTTATGGCAATGTTTAATAAATGTGTTTTTTTTTTTGCATTTTCTACCTGCCTGACAATTTGGGATTGGGGCAGGTATGTGGTCAAGTGCTTATTAAAGTATTACTTGCTAAGTGCTTATCAAATTGCAAATTAAAGCAAAAAGGCTCATCATGAAGAGAATCTGCATTATTCTAGGATTAGTTAGATTAGTCGCTAATAAAATAGAATTGATTTGCACTGATCATGCCTACTTGAGATTGAAAAAAAACTTTATCAACCTTCAAGATTACTGATAAATTGGGGGACCGATAGGGAGTGTGATCTCCTAATATGACAAACAAGAAATATAGTCCAGGGGTACCACAGAAAAGGACTTCATAGAAAAGCCTTCTAAGATCTTGGGGGAAGGAGAGGGAGATTTATTTCTCATTACACTTTTCCCATCTGGATCTTTTATTACTGATGATATCTTATAGAATCATCAAATACTAGAGCAGTAAGGGACTGAGGGATCATTAAATTCACACAATTTCTCATGTTATGAATCAATAAACTAAGACACAGAGAGGGAAATGACTTACCTACAGTCTCACAATTAATTATTTGCAGAGCTAGGACTAGAATTATTTCTTATTTCAAATCTGGGTGCATAAATCAGACTTTTGATGTAATTTGTAAAGAGTTTTATTTATCTGGAATGGGATCCTCTGTTCTGAAAACCAAGATAATAACTGTACCAAACTTCTCAGATTCCTTAGAGGGGAATAGTGGGGGTAGAGGTGGCAGTGCCATCCAAACATATTAATTCCCTTAAAAATTTTACTGACCAAACACATTTTATTTTGAAGCATCCTTAGGCTTCTGTTTTTGTATAAAACTTGCTTGAAAAGAAACCCTTTTCAGGGGAAAATAAAACAACAAAGTAAAACTTTTTTTGTGAGTTTCTATTAGCCTTTATCCTTCTGTCAATTTCTTAAAAATAATAAAAAATGGTGTCTGTAAGGTCTGCAGGAGGATATTGGGGTCTTAAATGTTACAAGGCATGCCATTACCCCTAGATCAGGCCCTTTCATGCTAAACTAAGTATAGGTCCAGAGTTCTAGCCATAAATCATCCAAAGAGTTCCAATCTGTGCTCATTTGGTTACAGAGGTTCAGATGACATTAGTTTTTGAGTATTATCCATGTAGTTTATGGGGGAGAAATGGTGATTTATTTACCATAAGAGAAAAAAAATCACCCTATTTTTCAGCTCTGGTAGGGAACTTCTTTGAGCATAAACAGATTGCACTATTTATACATGAAAATATTTTCTGCATCTATAAACTTACTATTCCCAAGTATTTTAATTAATTGTGGTGGTTGCTATAGAAACCCTTCCCAACTCAATTATAGGTCTGCAGGAAGGTGCAGTGTATTTATGACTATGATACAGGTAGCTCTGTGCAGAAACTAAAGCTGAGCAGATACTTAAAAGGCTTAAATGTCTTAGAGACCACCGGATTATAGAGATGGATTTTCTTAATTCTTTCTTTCTGATCCATTTTGTTTTGAGTGGCTTGATTTAGGGGCAAGGAGCATGGAGATAAGTGTTAAGGGATACTGGGTCACTAGAAGCTATGAATCCACAGGAAACTACTCAATTACAGCCCTATGATTCTGAGTCTGCATGCCATTTGTGGCTGCCTGGTTGGCTCTCTTATGAACAAACAATCCAGAGAGGGAATGAGTGCCTTGGGACCTAGATAACTCAAGGGATAAGATGAAGGTAGCTGGTAGGAGGAGAAAACCATGGTGCCTCATTAGACTGTCTTTGGGAAAAAAAAATAATTCAGTATTAAAGGTGCTCTTTTTTTAATAATATATAAAAAGGCACTAAGAAGAGCACTGAATTTATAATATGAGGGAGTGAATTTGAATTCTGACTCAGCTACTTCCTAATTGCATGGCCCTGGATAAGTTATCACCATCCCTGGACCTTGGTCTCCAGGCATGTAAAATTGTCAATACTCAATAAACCTTTATTAAATATCTTCTAGGCCCCAGGCACTGTGCTAAGCTCTAAGGATACAAATAACAAGAAGAAAGACAGTCCCTATCTTGAAGAAGCTTACAGTCTGATTGAGAAAGACAATACACAAAAGGAAGCTGAAAAATGGGTGTGATATAGGCACCATGGGATACTCACCCAAGAGTGTTTTATGGAATTTAAACTAGAAAGAATAGCTGGTGGGAAATGATTAGTTGCTGGTAATTTCTGAGTACTCTTTAAAGAGAGGCTTTGACAAGAGTCCCTTTTCTCAAGGAGGATACAACAATTCTCTTAAAGAGATTCTTTCATCAAAAACTTCCCATTGGCCATTTCTTCGGGGAAAAAGGTAGACTGTATGAGATAAATTGGGCAGGTAGGTGGTGCACTGGATAGAGTGCCAGGCCTAGAGTCAGGAACACTCATCTTCATGAGTTCAAATCTAGCCTCAGACACAAGCTGTGAGGCCCTGGGCAAGTCATTTAACAGTTTTCCTCAGTTTCTCATTTATAAAATGAGCTAGAGAAGGAAATGGCAAACTGCTCCAGTGTCTGCCAAGAAAATCCCAAATAATTTACACAGAGTAGGATATGACTGAACAACAGATTAGGGCAGCTAATAAGCACAGTAGATAGAGTATTAGGCTTGGAATCAGAAACACTTGTCTTCATGAGTTCAAATCTGCTCTTAGACACTTACTAACTGTATGAACCTGAGTGAGTTACTTGACCCTCTTTGCCTCAGTTTCCCCATCTGTAAAATGAGCTGGAGAAGGAAATGGCAAACCACTCTAGTACTTTTGCCAAGGAAAGCTCCAAATGAGACCACAAAGTTAGACACAACTAAAACACCTGAACAACAACAATTAATTGAGATAAGCAGAAGATGATGGGAACAGTGAAATTATTGTAGCTGAGAATAGGAGCAGATGTTCAGTCTGTCCTCTCATCTGAACCAGTAAATGCGCAGAAGTTGGCCTTCAAGGGGAAAGAAGAGAGAGCATAAATGTGGTGGGAACTTTGCCCTGGGAGCACCATGTTAAAAAGGCCAACCTCTGATGTTAAAGTGATTTTAGTTCCCTATCTGTTAGGTTTTGTCTGACAGGATTTTGATTTTGTGTTTTAATCTCTTAGAATCTGCTTTCTGAGCTCTAAGGAGGCTGTTTGATAAGAAAGAGGAAGATAAGAGGAAGGTCTAATTCCTTATGGTTGATGTATAACATTCAGAGTTATTCTTTAGGCCATTATGATCTTTTAAAGTCCCTGCTTTAATCTCCTGTTTTGTATGTCTCATATTCAATTCCATGTAGTGAGTGGTAGTAAAACCTTAAGAACAACTAAGAAGAAAATACTGTTTTTACTGAGAAGGACAAAGGAGAAAAAAAAGGACTTCTCCCTTCTGTGGTGGAATAATGATGCTAAGAAATAATTCCTGTACCTCAGTTTATGGTAGACTGATATAGACAAACCTTATGGCAGGGTAATGTTCTCAGAACATACCATTGGGGATATAGATTTTGCTGAACTTATAGTAAAGATTTATCACAGAGTTGTGCTTAGCACATAGTAAATGCTTAATTAATGTTTACTAAATTGAATGGAGTTGATCAATTCCATTTTGATTGCAGTACCTACCCTGACCATGAGACACTTAAAAACATGGTCATCATTGTCCTATAGGCTATTATAGGTTATAAACTTGTGACCCTCCATTTCCTTATCTGTAAAATAGCAATAAATAATATTGGTGGTATCTTCCTCAAAGGAGGAATGCTAACAGAGTACCTTGACACACACAAGGGAAAACACCTGTTGGAGTCAAACTTTATGCTCATGGTGGTAGGGAAGTTGTGGTAGTATATAGTTACAGCATGCTAACCATACTGCTTTCCTGCCCTTATTTTCTCTCTCCTTCTTGGATCTGTTATTTTTTTTTTGCTTATAGTCACTTCAAGGGCAGTGTAAGTGTCAAAGGATCAGAAGATATAATTCTAATTTCTATCACTCAATAAATATACAGACTGACTGATTATTAGTTAATTAGTATTTATTAAGCACCTACTATATGCCAATAACCATGCTAAGAACAGAATATACAGAGAAAGATAAAATCAACCCTTTCCCTCAAGGAGCTCACAGTCTAATGAAGAAAGACAACATGTAAACAAACAAGTAAATAAAAAAATCATGAACAAACGACATATATCAGATGAATTGGAGACAATCTTAGAAGGAAGGCACTAAGATTGAGAATGGGGAAAATCTTGCAGAAGGTGGAATTTTAAGTGAGAATTAAAGGAAGTCAAGGAAGCCAGGAGACTTCTCACCTGGTAAAATGGTCACAACCATTTCATTCTAAATTCTAAGTTAATCTGCATTTTCCATTGCTGTGCTAACAAAAGGAGATGTGGTGGCACCAAAAGCCCAGCAGTGGCTATCTCTCTTTTAAAAAATTTAATTGTTGTTTTGTGTTTTGTTTTTTTTTTTGCCTTTTGGAGGGCAATTGGGATTAAGTAACTTGCCCAAGGTTACACGGTTAGTATTTTTGTGTGGGTGTTAAGTGTCTCAGGCCAGAACTGAACGCGGATCCTCCTGACTCCAGGGCTGGCGCTTTACTCACTGGGCCACATTGTGTTGTTTTTTTTTTTAATGGAGTAAAATCTATTTTCTCTCCCTCCCAATTGCCCATTGACAAATCAACAAAACAAAAAATATCTTTAACAACTATACATCCTTTTGCCATACACATGTATCCTATATCTAATTGCTTGCCTTCTCAATATGAAGTGTAGGAGGGAGGGAATTTGGAGCTCAAAAGTCCAAAAAACAAATGTTAAAAATTGTTTTTACATGTAATTGGGGGAAAATAAAATAAGAAAAAAATGCATGCTCAAGCAAAATGAATTCCTGCATTGACATTTTATCTATGCATGTGTATATGTTTAAATATTCATGTATATATGCATATATACATGTACATGCATATAGACAGATACATATTCATATGCACATATGTAAACTTGTCACCCTGAATATCCTGAATATTGCTGCTCTGTCAGGAATGCTGGCCTAATCATGCTTTATTATCAGTCCTTTGAAATTGTGGTTGGTCTTTGAGTTGAACAGAGTTCTTAATGCTTTCAAAGTTTTCAGGGATCTATATCAATGACTATATATCTCTATCTCTATCTATCTATCAGTCTATCTATCTATCTATCTATCTATCTATCTGTCTGTCTGTCTGTCTGTCTGTCTGTCTGTCTGTCTGTCTGTCTATCTATCTATCTCAGAAGGATCTTCAATAACTCTTAGATCAACCCATTCTTCTATTGCTTAGGTTTGCTGTTGGAAGAAGAAAAGAGAGGCATATTGTAAGGGCCATGGGGTTCCTATGGTTCTAATAATGAAGATTCACATTCTTAATGTGTACTGATGTTTTGAAAATACTTTTCACACAACAACAGTGGGAGATACATAGTGCATGGACTATTATTCCCTTTTTATCAATGAGTAAACCGAGGCTCAGAAATGTTACGTGACTTGCCCAGCATCACATACCTAATTAGTGTCAGAGGTAGTTTTCAAAACCAAGTCTGTTGATTTCCATTCCATGATATTTTCTCTCAACAAATCTCATATTAGCCACTTATATAAGCTAAGACTTATAATATCCGAACCCAGCTACTAAAGTAATTAAATGTAATCAGCTATTTCCTACCTGTGTGACCCTGGACAAATGATAGCATTCCCCCACCTTGGTCTCCAGGTCTGTAAAATAGTCAGCAGATTAACACTCCATAAATATGTATTAAATACCTACTATGTTTCAATGTGTTTCAGCTTCAACATTTCATTGAACTCCTCTGCCATAGTAGATGTGTGTTTGTTGTAATATTTTCACTAAATGAGATGCTAAATTCTAGCATATGGGATACATAAGTCTCTCATTATTTTTCAGGTTGCAGACTTGTTCAGAAAAGGGAGGTGCTGGATTAGGTCTTGAATTTTAGACATCAAACATTAAGACTTTGGAGGAACTTTGAAAATCATCTAGTTTGACCTTCTTATTATACAGGTGAGGAAACCAAGGCTCAGAGAGGTCACAATGCTAATGAAAGAGATCTAGAGCCCAGGTCTCTCCTCCTTGAAGTATCTTTTCAATCTGTGTTTTAATAAGTACTAGGCCAGTGTTCCTTGCCACCACGTTGCCTACAGAGGTCACACTGCTAAGCAGAGCTAGTATTCAGAGTTAAAATTCCATCTAAATCTATGTTTCAGTAACTTCCAGATGGTCACTATACCTTACCACCACATTGCCCCACCATGGATCAAAGCAGTCAATCATTAGGTCTGAGCTTTTGGGAGAGATTTTCTTAGTGTCTAACAGTTTCTAAATTTTTCTGTCAACTCTCTAATGTGTTTTTCAGCACAGCACAGCTCTTTCTTTAAAAACAGAAAATGGCAAGAAAGATATTGTCATTGCCACCATGTGTCTGAACCAACTTTGCACCAATACCATCTTCCACCGGACAATTGTGCCAGAAAAAATACACATGCACTCATATACACATGTATGCATTAGAATGCATTTTATTGCTTTATATGCCAATCACTTCTCTAGCTCTCCTAAGTGCTTTTCTTCTTAGCTTTATCTGAAATGCTAAAGAGGAAATGAGAATATTGTTGGTCTGACAGGAGACAAGTGGTGTGACGGTGTTGTCTTCCTTGTGTTTCTCCCTCTAGGGACATTATCCAGAGAGGAGATTTCTGTTCTTGGTAGCCAGACTAGTCTGGCTTGATACCACTGCACATGGCGCCTTTGTCAGCATGAGAGCAATTGAAAATGGAATCATAGCCATCAGATGTCAAGATATGTTTTAACATTTAGTTTTTAAAGGCCACACTGCTTCCTTAGAGAAGCAGCTGGAGCATTTAGCCTGACATTCTCAATTTGAACTGAAAAGTCCAAACTGAATCAAGAGAAGAGCCTGACTGATGAGTGAAGGGTTCTGATGATTAAGAGGCCTCTAGGGTGGGTCTAAACTAAGTTAGTAACTAACTCCTAGTTTCACAAAGAGTTTTTGCTTGATTTTTCATATATAAAAAACCTATCTATTAATAGGTGTGAACAACATCTAGCTGATCGAGATCACAATTCAGAGTGTCTTTTCCAATATATTCTTTACATTGCTTCCAGAATAATCTTTCCAATGCCGAGGTCTGAATATGTCCTTACTCAGAAAGTTTTGTGGTTCCCTGTTGTCTAATAAATAAAACACAAATTCCTTAACCGGTCAATAATATCGTGCACAATCTGACTTGCACCTGCCTACCCTTTCAGTCTTTTAGCTTGCAATTTCCTTTCACAAAGCTTGAAATCCAGCAAACCCAACTGCTTGGACCTCTGCTTTGTCCTTTCCTGACACTGCATCTTTGACCACAAAGGCTGCTTCCCTGGAATGATCTTCCTCCCTATCACTCTTTTCTAGAGCTTAGAGGGACATTTGAGACCATCTGTTTAAATTCTTTCATTTTACAGATCAGAAAACTGAAGCTTAGAGAGTAAAAGTGATTCTTTGTTCCTTCTCAGCTAGAAGTGATTGATCATTGTTTATTTTATTATCCTCCCTTCCCCTCATTTTGATTTCTCCTTTGCCATTATTTGGCCATAAACCTAGATTATAGTTATCTTACTAGATCCTCCTAACAGTCCTTTGAGGTAGGAAGGGCATAAACTATTATGCCCATTTACCAGATGAAAAATCAGAATCACAGAATAGGAAAGGTCAACATGTGATACACCATTGGCTGGTTTATTGTTTTAGCCACAATTACTCATACTTCTCTGCTACATAGTGGCTTTATATCTGCCCTGGTAGAGAGTGGATTTTTATGAAATCAGGAATCTTTTGAAGCATTGAAGTTAAGTACACTTGTCAGTGGTGAAAATAAGAAGTTGAACAGAAAAAGACTTGATGGCATTGTAAATCCATTATTCAGTTGGTAAAGGTTGCATGTATGAGGTAAGCTTTAAGATGAGCTTTGAAGGAGAGGAAGGATGATAAGGGAGGTTATATTGATAAGTCCAAAATACAATCTGAGAATGGAGAAATTGTGGGATATAGAGGGATAAGGGAAGAAGTTGGCTTGGCTAGAGAGAAAGAGGACATATAGATTTGGAGTAGGCTATATGGAAAATCAGAGTGATGCTGATTGGACAAGGACCTGGGAGGTCATAGGCAGGAACCGGGATTCATGTGGAAGGAGAAATATGAATCATCAAAAGGTTCTGGAAAGCAAGAAAGATTGAGAAAGGTCAAATGTTTTGGCAATGAGGGTTAAGATAGAGGGTATAGGAGAGAACCTTGGATTTTGAATTAGATCAACTGGGTTCAAATTCTGACACTACTGGCTCCTACCTCTGCACTTCTTTCGAGTTTCTTTCCCTTTCTTGGCTTTGGCTAATTCATATGTCGTGTAATATAAGGGACAGAATGGTGAGTTTAGCAATAGACAACCTGGGTTTTAATTCTGACTTTTCACCCACTGCCTGTGTGACCCTGGGAGAATCATTATAGACCTTAATTTAGTCACCTTCAAAATTATGGAGTGGAACTAGATGATCTCTAAGGCCCCTTACAGATATAAATCTATGACATATGATTACATGATCTCTGAGACTCCTATTAACTTTTATTCCTATGATCTTGTGATTTTCTGAAAGTGAACAAGCAGAAATGTGACCACCAACAACTTTAAAGATATTTAGTGCTTTGAGATTAGACAAAGGCTTACTATGATTTAGTTAGTGGAGGGATTTACCCACCCCACCCCCCCTTGTTGATGAGATAAAGGAAGCCCAGGGAAATGAATTAAATTGTTCATGATCATATACCTAGTAAATGTCAGAGCTATGACTTCAATGCAAGGACAATAATACCAAATCCAATGAGTGAATTGGTTGACTTTGCCCCTTTAAAATTAGCCAAAGATCTAGTGAATTCACTCTACCCCTCCTCAGCATCATCAGTTACTCTCTCCATATGTAATAGAGAGAACTGAAAGTAAGGAAGAATAACTGCAAAGACTAGAAACAAATAACCTCCTTTCCACACAGAAAAGGCCCAAACTAAAAGAGATTCATGTCTAAACCTTAAATGCAGCAAATCCATGAATTTTTTTCCTCTTAAAATAACAACAACTATAATAAATTAAAAGCAAAAGCTTCCTACCTCTTAGGAAACACACGACTCCTACCTCTTAGGAAACACACGACATACATCGAGAAGAATATCATCACGTTGGTACAGTTATAATACCCTAATTGCTTTAGTCGCCTTCATAAAGGTGTCACCTGATAAATGTATTTTTTTCACAACAGATGTGCCATTTTCTTATCAGCAGTTACAGAGGCTATTTTTAGCCAGGGTTGAGATTTATTTTTTCTTCACTTAAATGGGCTGTTGGTTTGTCTCCCTATATTTCACTTTTGCTTCCATCCTTAAAAAAAGGAAAAGAAAAAAGACCTTGTGATGTGTGTGTGTGTGTGTGTGTGTGTAATTTTCCTTACTTCCAAAGGTGTTTTCAGCATGATCCATTGTTTTATTTTTTCTCCACAAGTCAAAGTAGAACTAGCTATAGATAGTAGCCTTCATGCATTTTCTTAAAGGTTACTTAAGAATTTTAAAAGAATGTCTGATATTTGGTGATTTAAAGGCAAAAAAATCTGACTTTACTAAGCAGCCAATGTTTTCCTTTCAAAATGGAGAAAATTGTAGGCAGAGCCAAGATGGCAGAGAAAAGTCGGGAAGTTGCCTGAACTCTACCCAGTTTCCCTCAGAAACAATGTTAAATAAAGCCTCTAAACAATTCTGGAGTGACAGAACCTGCAAAAGGTTGAAATGGAACAACTTTCCAACTTAAGATAATTTAGAAGGACTTTAGGAAAGATGTGTCTCTCTTGGGTAAAACAGAAGTACAGCCAAGTGCAGGCAGTATCTGGGAAAGCAGTAGGCTCTTAGCCACAACACAGATTAGCAACTGAGGTCCTGTAGTCCTGGCTCATCAGGCCAGCTTTGAGGCCTCCAGTCCCAGCACAGCAGGCAAACTGCCAAGCCCAGAAATACTGGTACAACAGGCATCACTAGGTTGGGCTACTCAAGCATGGTGAGCAAGTTGCTAGCACCTGAAACCCAAGTGCAGAATATTAGTGACCAGGTGCCTTTCCCCCTGCACAAGAACTTTGGGACAGTGTCCCCTATGCTCCAGGAGCAGGATGTAAAGCTAATCACATTCAACACCCCTGAGGGCTACTGCTGTGAATAACTTTAAGGATCTAATCGCATAGTATAGTGAACTCTCTATTCAGCAACAAACTTAAGCAAAACATTTCAAGAAACTAAAGCACAACATTCAAAACAATATAACAACTTATTACTAAAGCAGCCACATAGTCTTAAACAAAACATATTGTTCACTAGCATATTGTATCTCCTCAATCAATATACAGTACCCAAGTAAAGTCTTCTTTCATCTTCTTTAGAGGATGGCTTCCAATTATCCTCAAGCCAATCATCCTTAAGGGATAGCAGGAAGTACAAAGGCCATCCAACCCCTAGGTAATGGTAAATTACAATATCATCAGTCAGCATTGAGTACCCAAGCAAAGTCTTCTTTCATCTTAACTCAAGGCAGATTTCCAAACACCATGGCTCTTCTTCCACACTCTGAGTCCTTTCCTAGATTCATGGGTAGGTAGCTCTCCCAGTTCTTGCCTGAACTCACAGGTAGACAGCATTGTGTTCCTCTTTCATATTGCAGCTCACTCATGGGACTACTCTGTAGCAGCAAACACCCCAGCGTCCCCAGGGTGGGCTGCCAACACAGGTTCTTAGATCTGCTTTGTTAAAGGAAAGCAACTCAAAATGGGTTAACAGGCTTACTTTAATCAGTCAAATATGTATCATTTACCTAGTTCAGGGGAAAAAGGTCAGCACCCCAAACTTCAGATTATACAGACAGAATTATCAAGACAGAGAAACAGATCAAGTACACAGTTTCCAAACTGTCCAACCATTACATCCATACCAAGTCAACATCTGGGTTTTTCAAAGCCGGGGGACTCTCAACAACAGCTTCCCAGAGTTTCATCAAATCACAGAACACTTCACAAAGTGAGCCCCAAAACAAAGCTACACATCAGGGCTAATATAGCCTTCTACTGGCTCAGAGAATGTAACAACCTTATTGACTCACTGGCCAATCAAGAAGTATCCACTGAAAAACAAGCCTCCCACCCCAGGTTCCAGATGCATTTTAGCCTAGGGGCAGGGAAGATCTTAAAAATTTACATTCCCATTACATTCTGCCCCAAGATCTTTCATGCCCATAGCATAGTCAATTTAATTTTGAATTAGCACTAAACATCTCTGAGGTCACATTTTCAAGATACAGAACTAAAGTTACCAAAGTGGCCACTGGGCCTTAAACAAACACAAAGTACATTGCATTACCACCTCAATTCAAAACAAAAGTCCAAATACAGTTCTCTTGGGAGGAGGGGGGTGTCCTTCCCCTCACACAGCTCCAGCCCCTGCTTCCAAGCACAGAGAGGGGGCTGGGCAACAAAACCAACAAGGTGGGGTCCTTGGGGGTCCAAGGCACTTCATCCCACCCACCATAGTCACAAGTCTAGGGTCCCAAACTGTGGGATGCAGCAAGGAAACACATTCAGTGCCCCTGCTTTGCTGCTCAGTTCTTATCTTTTCCTGTGGCTGAATTCCGAACTCCTGGGTTCCTTCTCCTCCCGCAGGTGGCAGCCGCTCCTGGCTTCTGCCCAGGTCCCAATGCAGTCAGCTCACCATTCCTGCTCTCAGCTCAGCAAAGTCCACATGCAGGCCATTCTTCTCTCCTGCTCCACGGCTCCACAGAATCACAGCTACCACAACTGGGAAACAAACAATTATCCCAGTCCCCATACTTTCCTTTTACTCTGCAGATCCTGTTCGTGACACCATTTTGTAGCAGCAAGCACCCCAGCATCCCCAGAGTGGGCTGCCAACACAAGTTCTTAGATCTGCTTTGTTAAAGGAAAGCAACTCAAAATGGATTAACAAGCTTACTTTAATCAGTCAAATATGTATCATTTACCTAGTTCAGGGGAAAAAGGTCAGCATCCCGAACTTCAGATTATACAGACAGAATTATCAAGACAGAGAAACAGATCAAGTATACAGTGTCCAAACTGTCCAACCATTACATCCATACCAAATCAACATCTGGGTTTCAACATCTGGGTTTTTCAAAGCCAGGGGACTCTCAACGACGGCTTCCCAGAGTTTCATCAAATCACAGAACACTTCTCAAAGTGAGCCCCAAAACAAAGCTACACATCAGGGCTTATATAGCCTTCTCCTGGCTCAGAGAATGTAACAACCTTATTGACTCACTGGCCAATCAAGAAGTATCTACTGAAAAACAAGTCTCCCACCCCAGGCTCCAGGTGCACTTTAGCCTAGAGGCAGGGAAGATCTTAAAAATTTACATTCCCATTACATACTCCACTCCAAGCTCTTCACAGTTTCTGTTTCTAGGAAAACAAAACTCAACAGGACTACAAAAATGTTTACACGTATTGCTGGCACTATCATCTCAATTCACTTTCTGTCTGAAAAATCAACACAAATCAATAGACAGAGTGCTTCTGTCTGACAAAGTAACACCAACACAGAACAACAGAGTTCCAACATCACAAACATTCTCTCTCCTAGCTCTTCTTGGTCCCAGCTCATGCTCAAGCTTTTATCTGCTCTGCTCCTTCCTATTACACCCTTCCTGTTCTGCCCTTCCTTTTCCTCCCTTCCTATTCTACTCTTTTGGCAAGCTCCTCCCACTGTGGGCCCCATGTGATGACATTATGCCTATTAAGGACAGGGAAGGTCTCCAAACTCCCTTAGGCCTATTAAGGGCAACACAATATATACTTTTTCCAACAAAGACTTGACACAATCAAAGGTGAGGCTCAAAGGCTCTTGATTAGCTGAAACAAGGAGCAAAGTACTACTTTGCTTGCCATTACACAGATTTCAATTTAAAAGTCACAAATAGACTAAAAATGAGCAAAAAAACCAGGAAAGAGCCCTGACCATAGAAAGCTACTATGGGAAGAACAAACCACAAACTCAGAAGAGGACAACAATGTCAGAATGCCTACATGCAAAGCCACAAAGGGGAATATGAATTGGTCTCAAGCCCAAGAAGTTGGAAAAGCTCAAAAAAGATTTTAAAAATCAAATAAGAGAGATAGAAGAAAAATTGGAAAAAGAAATGAATTATGACAGATAGAGACAACAGCTAAGAAAAGGAACGACAAAAACTGACTGACAGAAAATAATTTCATAAAAAATAGAATTGACCAAATAAGAAAAAAAATCCACTGAGGAAAACAACTCCTTAAAAAAGTAGAATTGGTTAATGGAAAAGGAGGTACAAAAGCTAACTGAAAAAAATTCCTTAAAAATTAGAATTGTAGAAGTGTATGCTAATGACTCTAGGAGACATCAAGAATCAGTCAAACAAAATCAAAAGAATGAAAAAATAGAAGAAAATATAAAATATCTAATTGGAAAAACAGTTGACCTGGAAAATAAATCATGGAGAGATAATTTAAGAGTTATATTGGACTACCTCAAAGCCAAGATAAAAAAAAAAGAGCCTAGACAACATCTTTCAGGAAATCATCGAGGAAGACGCCCTGATGGCCTAAAACCAGGTTCAATAGTGATTGAAAGAATTTACCAATTACTTCCTCAAAGAGATCCCAAAATAAAAACTCCAAGTAATATTGTAGTCAAATTCCTGAATTGTCAGGTCAAGGAGAAAATACCATAAGCAGTCAAAAAGATACAATTCAAATATCAAGGAGCAACAGTCAGAATTACACAGGACTTAGAAATTTCTACATTAAAATAAAAAAGCAGATGACTTAAAATATTATATTCTAGGAGTCAAACAAACTTGAATTACAACTTACAATCAAATACCCAACAAGACTGAGAATAATCTATTAAAGGAAAAGATGGATATTCAATGCAATAGGGGACTTTCAAATTTTCCTGATGAAAAGACCAGAGCTGAACAGAAAATTTGATCTTCAAATACAAGACTCCAGAGAAACATAAAAAAGGTAAACGGGAAAGAAAAAAACAAGCAAATGAATATACTATCCAATGCAATTTGAAATCTTTTCCCTACATGGGAAGATAATACTTGTAACTCTTGAGAGCTGTATCTCTATTAGGGCAGTTAGAAGAGTATATACATAGACAGAGTGTGGGTATAAGTTGATTTTGATGTGATGATATAAAAAATAAAGAGGTTTAAAAAAAAGCATTGTATTGGGAGATGAGAAAAGAGGAAGGCAGATTGGGGTAAATGACATCACATGAAGAGGCACACAATAACTATTATAATAGAGGGAAAGAAGGGAGGGATTGCTTGAATCTTAAACTCATCAGATTTGGCTCAAAGAGGGAATAACATACATAATAATTTGGGTATAGAAATTTATTTTACCCTACAAGGAAGTAGAAGGGGAAAGGGAAAAAAATGAGGGAACACTGATAGAAGGGAGGGAGGACAGAAGTAGGAGGGGAAAGTGGAAAGAAAAGGGAAGGGCACTTATAGAATGGAGCGCAAATTGAGAGATGTGCTGGTCAGAAGCAAAACACTGGTGAGGAGGGACACAATAAAAGGAGAAAGAAAAGTATAAATGGAATGGGGGGGGGGGATAGGATGTAGGGAAACATATAGTTAGTAATCATAACTGTGAATGTGAACGACATGAACTCTCCCATAAAATGGAAGTGGACAGCAGAGTGAACTAAAAAACAGAATCCTACAACATGTTATTTACAAGAAACCCATTTGAAGCAGAGGAAACACGCAGAGTGAAAGTAAAAAAGACTAGAGCAGAATATATTATATGTCAGCTAAATTAAAATAAAAGCAGGGGTGGCAATCCTGATCTCAGACAAAGCAAAAACAAAAATAGATATAAGTAAAAGAAATAAGGAAGGAAACTACAGCTTGCTAAAACATAACAGAGACAAGCAAGCAATATCAATACCAAATGTACCAAGTGGAATAACGTTCACATTCTTAGAACAGAATTTAAAGGAGTTACAGGAAGAAATAGAAAACAAAACTATGCTACTGGGGGACCTCAACCTCCCCTTCTCTGAAGTGGATAAATCTAATCACAAAATAAACAAGAAAGAACTTAAGGAGGTGAATAGAATTTCAGAAAAGTTAGATATGATAGACTGCTGGGGAAAATTGAATAGGGATATAAAGGAATATACCTTTGTCTCAGTGGTAAATAGTACCTACACAAAAATTCACCAAGTATTATGGCATAAAATCTCATGTTTAAATGCAGAAAGGCAGAAATATTAAAGGCATCCTTTTCAGATTGTGATGCAAGAAAAATTACATGTTACAAAGGGTCATGAAAATATAGATTTAAAATAAATTGGAAATTAAATAATCTAATCCTAAAGAAAGAATGGATCAAACAACAAATCATAGAAACAATCAATAATTTCACCAAAGAGAATGACAATAGTGAAACAACATACCAAAATTTATGGGATGCAGTCAAAGTGCTACTTAGGGGACCTTTTATATCTCTAAATGTTTACATGAATAAAAGAGAGGAAGAGCAGATCAATCAATCAATTGAGCAGGCAAATGAAAAAGCTAGAAAAAATAAAAAATCCCCAATCAAATACCAAATTAGAAATTCTGAAACTTAAAGAAGAAATTTAAAATTTTAAAGTAAGAAAACTATTGAATTAATAAATAAAACTAAGAACTGGTTTTATGAAAAAAAAATAGACAAACCTGTGGTTGATGTAATTTAAAAAAGAAGAAAAGCAAATTACCAGTTTCAAAAATGAAAATGGTCAATTCATGACCAATGATAAGAAAATCACAAAAAAAATTCAGAACTATTTTGCCCAGCTGAATGCCAATAGATCTGACAATCTAAGTGAAATGAATGTTTACATAAATATAAATTGTTCATATTAACAAAAGAGGAAATAAAATGATTAAATAACCCCATTTTAGAAAAAGAAATCGAACAAGCCATGAACACCAATGAACTCCCTAAGAAAAAAAATCTCTGGGACCTGATAAATTTACAAGTGAATTGTACCACACATGTAAAGAACAACTAATTCCAATATTATGTAAGCTATTTGGGAAAATAGGCAAAGAAGGAGTCCTACCAAATTCCTTTCTTGAAGCAAATATGGTGCTGATACCTAAATCAGGAAGAGCCAAAACAGAGAAAGAAAATTATAGAACAATTTTCCTAAAGAATATTGTTACAAAACCTCTAAACAAAATATTGGCAAAGAGATTATAGCAATTTATCAAAAAGATAATACACTATAACCAGGTAGAATTTATACCAGGAATACAAGGCTGATTCAATATTAGGAAAACTATCAGCATGATTGACCATATCAATAACAAAACCAACAGAAATCATATGATTATCTCAAAAGAAGCAGAAGTCGCTTTTAACAAAATACAGCACCCATTCCTATTAAAAAACACTAGAGAGAATGGGAGAATGGAGTTTTCCTTAAAATGATAAATAATATCTATCTAAAATCATCAAGAGCATTATATGTAATGGAGATAAGCTAGCAGCTTTCCCAGTAAGATTGGATGTGAAACAAGGATGCCCATTATCACCCTTATTCAGTATTGTATTTACTAGAAATGTTAGCTTTTACAATAAGAGAAGAAAAAGAAATTAAAGACTACACAATGAGGAAACAAAACTATCACTCTTTGCAGATGATATAATGATATAGTTAGAGAATCATAGAATGAAATTAAATCAAGTAAAAACTATTTTAGATGATTAACAACTTTAGTAAAGTTGAAGGCTATAAAATAAACTTACATAAATCATCAGCATTTCTATATATTACTAAAAAAAACAGTAGCAAGAGATAGAAAGAGAAATGTCATTTAAAATAATTGAAGACAATATGAAATATTTGGGAATCTACCTACCAAGATGAACCTAGGAACAGTTATAAAACAATAACAAACAGTTACAAAACACTTTCCATACAAAGTCAGATCTAAACAATTGTAAAAATATCTATTGCTCTTGAGTAGGACAAGCTAATATAATAAAAATGATAATTCTACCTAAATTAGTTTACTTATTCATTGCCATGACAATCAAACTACCAAAAATTATTTTATAGATCTAGAAAAAATATGAAATTCTTCTGGAAGTACAAAAGGCCAAAAATATCAAGGGAGTTAATTTTTTTTTTTATGTCAAAGGAAGATGGCTTGGTCATACCAGACCTCAAATTATATTATAAAGTGACAATCATCAAAATTACTTGGTACTTCCTAAGAAATAGAGTGGAATAGGTTAGGTACACAAGACACAGTAGTAAATGACAATGGTGATATATTATTTGTGATATATTATTTACCCAAAGGCTTCTGGGATGAAAACTCACTATTTAACAAAAACTGCTGGGAAAACTGGAGAATAGTGTAGTGGAAACTAGGTATTGACTAATATCACATGCCCAATACCAAGATAAGGTTAAAATGGGTATATGATTTAGGTAAAAGAGTGATACCGTGAGCAAATTAGGTGAATATTCAATAATTTGCTTAACATATCTATGGAGAAAGGAAAAATTTTTCACCAAACAAGAGATAAAGAATATTATGAAATGTAAAATGGATACTTTTGATTATATTAAAGGGGTTTTGCACAAACAAAAGCAATGCACCAACATTAGAAGGAAAGCAGAAAGCTGGGAAGCAATCTTTACAAGCCAGTGTCCCTGATAAAGGCCTCATTTCCTAAATATATAGAGAATTGAGTCAAATTTATAAGAATACAAGTCATTCCCCAATTGATAAATGGCCAAAGGATATGAACAGGCTGTTTTCAGATGAAGATTAAATCCATGTGTAGTCATGGAAAAATGCTCTAAATCAGTATGGATTAGCTTTATGATCTTGGGCAAATCATTTACTTTCTATGTACCTCACAAAACTTCCCAAGACTTATCATTAACAGTCATTGATTCCATCTGCCCTGGTGAAGGGAATTTTCACATTGGGAGTTTCCTACACTGATGAAACCATAGATCTGTGTGTGTGTGTGTGTGTATACACACACACACATATATATAAATATCTATAAACACAAATATATACACTCATATCTATGCAAGCATACATGATTATGTATGTGAATATGTGTATACACATTTATATATACATGTATATAGTATTAATTAGACCACTTTTAAGCTTTAATTTCTATACAGACAAGCAGACATACAGATATATACATACATGTATATACATATATCTATACATACATATATGTATGTATGTATAGATATATACATACATATATGTATATATATAGATATATGTATGTATGTGTACAAGTGGGGAATGGGTGAAGGGGAGGAATCTGCTATCTCTTGGCATGTGGAACTTCCTTTAGGGAAACTCCTTCCCCTATGTTCTTCAAATGTAAAGTTCTTAAGGTCCAATTTCTTTCTTAAAGATAAGACTTGCTCAGAGTTACAAAGTTATCACATGTCATCAGAGGGATTTGAACTCTAACCCTCCTGGCTCCAACGCTAGCCCACTCCATAACATATAGAGATAGAGATAACCTTCTCAAACTTTGTAAAAGCGTTATGAACTGAGCAGTGTGTGTCCTATATAGTATGTGTATGAGTGTACATACAGCCTGACATGCAGTAAGAATCTGATAAATGCTCATCAACTGAAAAACATTCATTTGGGAAGGCATATGTTCTGTCTTTGCAGCAAATGGTTAAAGATGGACAGCTTTTAGAATGAATGCTTTTAATTAAGGGGCTAGAATGAAAATGAAATCCCCCTTTCTTCTCTGCCACTTAGTGTTAGTCTACTAAGGGATAAGAAGGTTTGATCAAAGATTTTTTTTTTAATCACCAATATACTTGCTATGAAAGATAAAGCTCCATGGGTAAGAAAGCTGTTATCTCTTACTCTACTTCCCTACTGCCAATGTATTATTAATTTTCCCCACTTAACAGTATTTTTTCTCAATTACATGTAAATGTAATTTTCAGCATTCATTTTTGTAAGATTTTTGAGTTCCTGATTCAAAGGTTAGCACTCTCTCCTTTGTTCCATGATGCCAGCATGAAAAGAATATGCGGGGTATCACAAAAATCATAGTGCAATTTATTTTTTTTAATAGCAAAGACACACACACATGCCTCTATGTGTGTGTATATGTAAATGGTGAGGGATGGTGAATGGATATGAGATCTATAATTTCATCCATATTTGGAACTCCCTTTGCAAAAACTTCCCATAACAATATATATCCATTATGCCTTCATTGTAAATTCCTGAAGAGTTACTCTAGTAATATATATGCAATACATACACATATACACTTTGCATATATGTGTATATACACATATTCACACACATATACACATACACCCTAGGATTGCTTATGCACATATGCAGCCACAAAATATGCATGTATATGTATGTGTATGGGCACATGTATGTATATGCATATGCATACCTATATATACATACCTCTATACACATACCTACATTATATGCATGTAGAAATAAAATATAAATATATACATATATGCACATATGTTCATATATCTGTGCATGTATTTTTGCCTACCCTATTGATACCACTTCCCTCTCTCCCTCCTTTTCTTCCCAATTCTTGAACTGGTATAATAACCAAATGTACATTATCATTGCTTCTAGGAAGTGTCACAATCAACTGCCCAGAAACTACACTCAGAATCCCTGTGATTTAGGGTCACCAGTTGTTTCTTTCCTGGTTACCATTCTCTTATTCCTCCTAGTCATTCATATCAGTTTGTTCCTATCCCACTCTATCCTTCCCTTATTTTTTTTTGTTCTATAGAAACCTTATTATTGTTTAAAAATCTGCCTTTCATATTAGACCTTGTCTTGCTATCACTCTTTCCATCTTATTTTGAAACCTGACTCCCTGTGAAAAATGGAACATCTCTAGCTTCCTTTGCCAACATTGGATATATTTCTTCTCGTATACATAGACATAGACCTCAAATTAGATGGGAAATTGGAGGTTATCTAGTCAATCTTCCTTCTCTTACAAATGAGGAAACTGAGGCCCAGAGACCTTTTTTTCCCCTGTTGACATGGGTAGTAAGTGGCAAAGATTGGATTCCCATTCAGACACTAAGTGGACCTACTTCTTGTTTCCACTACCACTTCCTAACTTGCCCTCATAGTTCTCTTCCTTCTTTAAAATTCAATCTATCCAAGTATATAAACTTATCTAGATGTTGGTGGTTCTTCTCTGTTGCCTGATAGTACCCAGACTAGTTCTCCTTTCACAAATTCATTTTTCCTGGTTCACATTTTTCTCTGTAACTCAATTATTGCCTTTGCACTTAGACATTTCAAAGTATATATTGATATCCATTCAAATATACTTTTTTCCTAGATCATTAATTTACTCAAATCCCATTCTCAGTACCCTCACTCAATTTTATCCACACGTATATCCTTGATTTCATTCTAATAATTCGACCCCCATAATGTATAACTCTGAAATTCTACCTTACCATAACCTTCCATCTTTCCTTATGCCTCCCTTCATAAGTCTATTTTCTGTCCTCACCATAACCTGCAGTCACTTTTCTCTTCCAGATGACTCTAACTTTCCTCCCTTCAAAATCTTGATCGCATAGTTAATCAGTTCAACTTTGCACTGTCATCTCCTATATCCCTTGGCTAATTATCTAGTCACTGTTTATCTGTTTCCAAACTCTTGGTCTAGATTACTCCTAGTACCTTCAGTTTTTGCTCTTACTCTAATGCACCTAAATATATTCCTTGAGTAATCAATCCATCATCATTAAATCAATCAATCAACCAGCAAGAAATTATTAAGCATCTACAATATTCCAAGCACCTCCCTGGCACAGGACCCACAGTGCTAGATACTGAAGATACAAAGGCAAAAAATGACCTGGCCATGAGAAGCTTGTATTCCTGCAAGGGAGACAAAATTTCACAGAATCACGGAATTTGAGAGTTGGAAGGGACCTCAGTGGCCACCTAGTTCTACCATACAAACTACTGAGCCAGCTCATTCCAGGGTTAGACATTTCTAATTGATTTGCAGTTTTTCCTGACATCAAGTATAAATGTTTATTTTGCAGCTTCCACCCATTAGTCCTGCTTCTGCCCCCTAGGGCTAAGCAAAACACATTTAATCATTCTTCTATATGTCAGCCTCCCACAAATTTGAGGACTACTAATCATTATGCCCCAATAAGTCTTCTCTTCTTTAGGCTAAATATAGCCAGGTCCTTTGAATGATCATCATCTGACAAGTACTCAAGACCCTCCCCTAGCTGCCCTTTTGTATATATTCTTCGGTTTATTAATGAGCTAGGAAAGACCTTATCTAAAAAAGACAAGGTTTCCTACTGCATTCAAGGACATCTCCAGTCATCCTGACCTGTGTCTTGATCCTGTACTCTGATGACTGTGGAGTAGAGAGTGAGGCTGATGACTTTGCACTGGTTTGCCTCACTTAAATCCAACTCAATCGCAAGTCAAGACATCACTTTCTTGATGCCATTGGTCCTCTTCAAGAACAAAGCACAGACAATTATCAATACCCTTCTAAGATATGGTGGCCAGAACTCAACACAATATGCCAAGTAAGTTCTGCTGAGAGCAGAATATAGTGAGATTGCCACTTTCCTCTTCCTGCATAAGCTATGCCACTCAATGTGGCCTACATATATTACATATATTATAGACATTACATTAGCTATGTGTGTATGCACATGTTTTATATATTGTATATATTTATATGCTATATTTATACAACATACATATACACACATATTTTTGAGTGAATATTCTATGGAGTATTTAATAATCTAATATATATTATATTTGGCAATAGATCATCTATATACATGATATCAAGCTTCTTTTTTTTTCCACCTTGGACTTGGCAGTATGAGGAAACAACCTTTGCTATTTGGGCTAAAATTATTTAGTCTTGTTCTGCATCTAAAGACAAACGGCTTTGTAAAGTTTGCTGATGCTCATTTCAGCTATTTCCAGATGATCAGAGTGGGAACACATACTGTTTTTCACATTATAGACACTTAGAAAAGGCAGTTGCTAAAAAGCCTAGTTCACAAATAGGATACTGGAAAACAAAAGTGGAAACAGTCAACTGTACCATATTTTCTAGTTTGAAAATGAAGCTTTGTATTTCCTTGTTTTGGAAATTCTCTTCATCACAGTGTAATTCTCCTAGACACTTAGCAGTTAAAGCTCTGATAAGGAAATTTAAATTTTCCTCCTTTCAAATGTTAAGTTAAAGTTTGCAGACTTTGAAACTCCAAGTAGCATAAGCCTGAATTGTGAACAACTACTTTTCATCCAGTTTTTAGAAGACATTTGCTCTCCATTACCACATTTTGAAGTCTGCCGGGATAATTCAGATTGGAATGGCTGCTTTCTTGTAGCTAGTAGGTAATGATGTGAATTTTAATGGAAATTAGAGGCTGAAAGGAGTATTTAAAATGTTCTTAGACAATGGTTAGGTGTTCTACATAGTCTAGAGCATTTATTTACTTAGATGGATCTGTGATCTCATGCATGTAGGCTCTCCCTCCACAGAAAAAAATGGCAACTCACCTCTGCCTTCCCATCTTTGCAATTCCTACCCCAGTTTTATTAAATCTTCCACAGAATATTCAACCCATTACTGAAGACTTCAGCTAGTTTTCTGAATATGTCTAGAACAGAGTGGAAATTGATCTTTGAAGATACAGGAAGAAAATATTAGCATTTCTATATGTATTGATTTTATATACATATGTGTATGTGTGTATACACATATGCATATATATATACATATATGAAAATATATACTTTACTAATATTTAATATGTAGATCCACAATAACACTTTCACTCTTAGATGGTCTAGGGTCATATTAGCTCTTCCTACTCTTCCAGTGGCTATGAAACCTGGGAGAACTGGAATTTAATATCCTGCATTTTCTCAGAAACTCTTAGTGAGATTGAACATTCAAAGTTGAAAGGTTTTGTTTATAGGTAGGAAGCCTTTTGTACTATGTGGGCGCTCAATCCACCTGGGTTGCCAGTTTTATCACCCTCCCTGTTCATCCTCTGCCTTGGGTCTTATTCTCAGTACCCTCCTTTTTCCCTTCATTCTCATTCTCACCCCTATGTCTCAAGGGCAGCACCCTAGATAAGGAGCTGAGTCCATAAGGGGTATAAGCCAGGACTGGCCTGGGAAGCAAGTTTATGAAGGTCCTCAGAAGCTACATAAATTGTATTGATTTATTGTAGCAAAGTTCTAAGCAACGTGTATATTTCATCCTCATTCAGTTTGAAGTTCGAAGAGCCAGAAGTGAAAACTGAATGTGAGCTAGAGCACAAGAGGTTTGGTGCTTTTGTTTTTGTTTTTTTTCTCTAGGTCTCCCAGATCCTTTTATCCCTGAGGACTTTTCTTTTTTAGCCTTTTCCCTTTCATTCCAAGAATAGATTAGATTAAAACTTTTATTAAGGTTTTGAGGGGCGCCAGTGGTAAATGCTGGAGGGGAGAAAAAAAAGGAAGGAAGGAAGGAAGGAAGGAAGGAAGGAAGAAGAGAAAGAAAGAAATAGAAAGAAAGAGTTTCTGCCCTCAAGGAAATTACATTCTAAACTCCATCCATTCCAACAGATTAGACCTGCTCAGAAAGTTGGGGTTTTGGAACTGAGACAGAATGATTCTGTGGCTGCAAAATGTTGTTGTTTTCTGGTCCCACTGGGAACTAAAGGGGTTTGAGTTTAGGGGGTGGGGACTGATAGAAGAAGAATAATTTACAGTGATGGACTGAAAGGTGTACAATTCAGAAGTGAAAAGTATGTGGAGCAGATTTGAGATCAAGATATATTTTGCTTATTTGCAGACTCTGTTAGTAAATTCTTTCATAAGTCTATCTGAATATTGATTACATTTTGGCACCACTTCTTTCTTATTATATGAATTCAGGTAAGAGTTATGTATAATAGAGAAGGGATATGTAAATCAAAGACATATACATTATTTCAATTCAACTAGCATTTACTAAGCACATAAAATCTGGAAGTCACTGTGGTTACAAAGAAAAAAAATGGAAATAATGCCTGCCCTCAAAGAGCTTATATTCTATTGGAGGAAAGTAGCATATTTATAAACAAGTAAATACAAAATCCATTTAAAAAATATAATGTAACTTTTTTGGAAGGTTAGAGGCAGAGTTCTAACAACTAAGAGTCCAGAAAGATCTTTTATAGAGTATAGTACTTCCAGGAACTAAAGGCAATAAAAAAAAAAAGAAGTCTTCGCAGGGTTAGTGAGGAAATATTCTGAGTATAATTAGGTGTAAAGCAAAATAATACTCTTTCAACCACAAACCATTTTTTTCCTTTAAAGAAGGCATTTTCTAGATTCCATTGATTATAACCTGTAAATCTTTCTCATTTCAACAATGATAACCATTGAAAACAAGTGGCAAAATACACTGAACTTTGAACCACATGTTCAGATCACTGTATCACAGAATGAAAACCAGATTTTCAAAAATAATGAAGCGTAGTTAATTGCATTGCTAACACTAAAAATATTATTTTAGGGAAAACTAAAATGTCTTGGTACTCTAATTAAATAAAATTAATTTAAAAAATGATCATTATGTCAGGTTTTAATGTTTACAATCATATGTTATCTATTATCATGCATGTGTTCCTCTGCATGTAATATATTGATGATCGTACACATATATATTTTATACATACGTGTGTGTATGTAAGAGGGGATATCTTGTTTTGCTCCCACAAAAGTTACTGGAGGTGATCAATAGCTGTGGGGGTAGCTCACTTATCTTATTTTACCAAGGCAATGGCCATCCTGGCTCCATGTGGACTAGAAAGGTTAAACTGGAGAAACTGGTTTAGATTTAAGCCTGAGAGGTCATGCCCAGTCACAAGTATCCTCACTATCAGGCATATGTAATCTGCATATGATCTATATATAGAGAGAGATGGAATATAGAATATATAGAGGGAAATAAAGTGACAAATTTGAGGAATTTGACTAACCTTTGAGGAATTTGACTATACATATATATGTATATGTATATATAAAGTATATATATGTATATAGTGTGTGTGTATATATATATAGAGAGTATATATGTGTGTGTGTGTGTGTATACATGGAGAGAGAGAGAGAAAGAGAGAGAGAGAGAGAGAGAGAGAGAGAGAGAGAGAGAGGGAAAGTAAGGAATTTCACTAACTCTAAGTCTACCATGAAGTACAGAACTGTAGACCCTCACTCCTGCTTCTCCATCACTGTGGGTGTGTCCCTGGTGAGCAACACTCCTGCTTCTTTGTTGGAAGTGTAATAAAAACCTTCCTCTGCACACTCTATTTCTGAGTTCTTTCAGTGAGAAGGGGTTTGCTGAAGTGGTACATTATGTTGTAACACCATGCACAAGCAGCTATCCAGAGGACTGCTGCTGTGAGTAGCTTTCAAGTGTCTGATTACATAGTATAGCAAACTCTCTACTTATTTAATAACAAATCAGAGCAAAACATTTACAGAAAATCAAGGAACAGCATTCAGAATGTTACAACTTATCACAGAAAATCAAATTACAGCATTCATCATATCACAACTCAACAACTTATCACTAAAATGGCCACATAGTTTTCACCAAAGTGGTCATATAGTTTCAAATAAAGTACATTCATTTAGTCAATCACAAAATCCTTAATTCAATCACAAAGTACAAAAGTCAAAGTTCTCCACCCCTAGGTCACAGTAAATCATGATCTTCTCAGTCAGTACACAGTGTCCAAGTAAAGTCTTCTTTCAGCTTGACTTGAGACTGGCTCTCAGTTTCCATGGTTCCTCTTCCATGGTCCCAGCTCTGTCACCTGGATTCAAAGGCAGGCAGCTCCCAGTTCCTTATCCAGCTCCTTGTCCAGTTCTTCATCCAGTTCCCATTCCATATTGAAGCTCAGTGTCCAGTCCATCTCAAGTCCTTCACAGTTCCTGTTTCTGGGAAGACAAAACTTGACAGAGCCACAACAATATTCATGCACATTGCTGGGACCATCATCAATTCACTATCTGCCTGTGAAATCAACTCATAACCACCAACAAGGTCTGAGAACTCAACACAAATCATCAACATAAAAATCAACACAGACCCACAAACAAGGTCCAAGAGGTCAGAACAAATCATTAGTAAAGTCCCAGCACCTCCCAAACCCTCCTCCAGGACTTCTGTAAACATACAATCAGAAAATCCTCTTTCAGGGATTCCAGTAAGGTCCTAGGGCTTCTGTACAAAGGATCACAAATAAACATCAACATAGACAGAGCAGACAGAGTGCCAGGATACCACAAGTTTTCTCCTTCTTGACTCTGCCACCATAAGAGTCCTCTTCTCAGTTCTGCTGTCTCAAGCCTGGGCCTCTCCTTATATATTGTCATTAGCTCCTCCCCCTCCTGTTACAGGAATTCATGAGGTCTAGGGTTCACACATTCTGTTTCTTAACAGACTTGATTACAAGGCTCAAAAGAAATTTGAACTGAAACAAGGTGTTAATTCAATAGTTGAAACAAGGTGTGAACTACTTCTGTGCTTTCCATTATGCCGGGGTCCCTCTGCCCGTGGAATCCTCACCTGCCCTACGGTCCTCTACTTACCCATATCCGGGTCTTCGGTCGTCACCGGCCCCTTGAGGGGAACAATCACCAGACAGAGAGCAGAGGGAGTTTTTGGGGGGTGTTTATTCTCCACTGATTACATCGCGGCTCGCGTCTCTCCTCTACTTCCGCCCTAGGGCCTTTATAGCCCTTCCCGACCCTTCTCGCCCAATCATCAGTCCCAACAGCATTTATCACCATATATGGGCTCCTGGTTATACTAGTCTTCTTCTCCGCCCCTGGGGCGGGGCAGGGTCCCTTTACAATCTCCCCCTTTTTTCTTTAAAGCAAACTGAGCACTAAAAGGAAATGCAGCCAAGCACAGGCGGGCTCGGGTAGAAGATCCTCCCGGTGGCCATAGGGCGGGGTTCTGACGCTTGGCGCGAGGGCCTCTGGCTTAGGTCGCCTCTGTCTCACTCGAACCTTACCCGTCCTAGGAATCAGACACTCTTGACCCTGTCTTAGGCGGCCGAGGAGTGAGGAGTTGCCCGTCATGGAGGGTGCCTCGTCTTACCCCGAGTGTCAAGCGTCCCCCCATGCCTCAAACCAGACCTGGGGATCGTCTCCCTGAGACACAGCCATCAATGCTCGCTGCGTTAAAAGCATATACCCACGGTTTTGCCGTCGAAGTCGGCACACACACCACAAAAGAAGGAAAAGAAGAAGCACAAAAACTAACAGGGACGAGGTCAAACCACCCCACTGGGTGAACCAGGAGACAGTGTAACGTTACTATGAAATGCGGATAAGTTAAAGCTCGGGGAATCGCCACCCTCCACCCCCGACCAGGTACCATTCCCGACCCCGACCTGTCCCCCATTGACCATCCCCAGGGGGCGAACATCTGAGTAGGAGCCATTCACCCCGCACAGTAACCAGAGGTCAAAGGGGTTGGCAGTGGCTCCGGGATCCGCATACTGGAGAAAGCGTGAGGACACGCTTGCTTGGCTACTGGAATTTCCTGCGAAGATCGGTTTGGGATCCTGACAAGTCCAGTTAAGTGGCCTGCCAGTCGTGACATTGGCCGAGGGAATAGGAGGGGAGAAGGTGTACAATCAAACGGCAACGACGGAAGACCAAAGGAGGAGTTCGAGGAGAAGAAGCGAGGGAAGGTCCGAGCTGAATGTGTCACCGGCAGCGGCCGCGGGAAGGCTGACAGGATGCCCCATCTCAGGTGCTCCTCATCTGCCATCCCTCCTATGCAGTGAAGCAGGATCCCCAGAAGTAGCACAGCGCCTGAAAGACACAAAAACACAAAACTCCCTCTCACCCCTCGTTTGGAGGAGGGGTGGAGCCCTGTCATTCCACATCCCTAACTCTGTGAAGAGGAACCCATTGCGGGGTTGCTTTCTCGTTATCCTCGGGCCGGAAGGAGAGGTGGCCGAGCTTGCGCTCCACCACCGTCACTGGGCCATGCCAATTGCCCTCAAGGTCTTTCCACAGCACCTTCGTGCCGGGCAGGGCGCGGCTAGGCGATGGGAGTTGTACCAGTGACGGCGTGGGCTGGGCGTGGGAAGACCAAAATCTCTGGGCCGCAGTGGACCCGTCCTCTCTTACTTGTAGGAAGTTCATAGTAAAAACTGCCTGAGCCAGCTCCTGACGTGTGATGGAGCGGGGAGTTCCCCTCTTTTGTTTGGCAAGCACGACCTTAAGGGTGCGGTTGGCCCGCTCAACAATCGCCTGTCCCGTAGGGTTATAGGGGAGGCCAGTAACATGAGTAATCTGAAACTCTGCGCAAAACAAGGCAAAAGCCTGGGAGGCGTAGGCAGGGCCATTATCCGTCTTTATGGCTACCGGGGATCCCAACATGGCCATCTGCTCATACAAGTGGCTTATCACTGCTCGGGCTGACTCCCCGTTCTGCAAGGTTGCAAAAACGAAGGAAGAGCACGTGTCCACAGAGACGTGGATGCAACGTTTACCAAGGTGTGTAACATCCATCTGCCAAAGCGCATTTGGGGCATCTCCCCGCGGATTAGTTGATGCCTCGGGGATGCGGGGACGGAAGGGGGCACACACGGAGCACCGCCGAACTATGAGCCTGGCCTCGCCCTTGGGGACACCATAGAGCATCCTAAGTGATCGGGCGGAAAGGTGATACTTGGCATGCGCCTGTTCAGCGGGCGAGGCGGGAGGGGACTCCAATGCGGCCGCATAGAGCGCCCGATCGGCTCGTGCATTTCCTGAAAAAATGGGCCCTTCCTCCGTAATATGAGACCTAACATGCAAAACATAAACAGGGAAAACCCTCAACTGGAGCAAAATTTGAACCTCACGTAGAAGGTCTGAAATTGAGGAGGAAGGGGAAATATAGGCATGGCAAAGACGGGGAAGAAGTAGGGCACAATACTGGCTATCCGTAATCAAATTAAAAGGCGTAGAGGAAAACTGCTTAAAGGCCTGCAAAATGGCAAAAAGCTCATTACGCTGTGTAGACGCATAAGGCGTCTCAAAAAGCCAAATACTAGAAGAGCTGGCATCATAAACTACTGCGCGGTGGTCCTTAGTAGCATCTGTAAAGACATTCGGGCCCTGGACCGGGTGTTGCATTACTGGGCCGTCAGAGGGACCAACTTTCACCGCCTCAAACAGGCGGACCAAAGGGGGCCTGGGAACTTGGGAAAGCTGGACGGAAGAAAGAAGGGCATACCAGGAAAGAGAGAACTGCATCATGGTGGGAAACACGTCTGGAGGGAGATAGAAATTCAACTGAAAGTCACACCCGAAAACGGCACGGCAGCGGTCCAGCGCCCGGAGGGCAAAAAAACAAAAGCTCTCCCATTTCTCTGAAATGATCGCCTTTCCAGCTTTAAAATACAACCATTCCAAACAGCCGTGCCTCTGAAACAAACAGCCCCATGGAGCCTCGGAGTCAACCAGCATTTGCAAATGTATGGGCAACGAGGGGTCATAACGGACCAAGGACCCGCTGGCTCTCTGTACAATCTCCTGTAGAGCCTCTAAGGCCTCAGGAGACCACTGGCGGGGGGAGAGTAAGGATGCATCCCCTCTTAGGAGGGCATATAAAGGCTGCATTAAGGTAGGCGGTATTGGTATGGTGGGGCGGATCCACTGAAGAGCACCCACTAGCCTCTGAAAATCATTGAGGGTCTTATATGCATCCACATCAATGGGCGGCAAGTTTCGGGAAACAGAGGCATTGGTAAGCACATGCCCCAGGTATTGAAAGGGAGGATGAAGCTGGACTTTCTCCGGGGCGACGGCGAACCCTGCTTTGGCTAATGTCTGCATCAAACGGTGAAGGCACTCCCTCACCTCATCTATCCCGGGCCCTGCAATAAGGATATCATCCATATAATGCAAAATAAGCAGCTGGGGAAAGCATAATCTCACCGGGGAAAGCAATGCGGCAACATAGAACTGGCAGAGCGTAGGGCTATTGGCCATTCCCTGTGGAAGGACCTTAAACTGAAATCTCTGATAAGGAGCCTGAAAATTAGTGGACAGAACAGAGAAGGCAAATTTGTCCCGATCTTCAGGGGAGAGGGGAATACAGAAGAAACAGTCCACGATGTCAACCACAGCCACATGCCAATCCCTGGGAATGGCGGTGGGCATAGGGAGGCCAGGTTGCAGGGAGCCCATAGGGAGGAGGCGAGCATTTATCGCTCGGAGGTCGATCAGCATCCTCCATTTACCAGATTTCTTCTTTAACACGAAAACGGGAGAATTATAAGGGCTGAAGGACGGCTCAATTTTATCCTCCTTCAAAAGCTTCTCCACCAAAATTTCTAGGGCAGTGAGCTTCTCAGCTGTAAGGGGCCACTGGTCCACCCAGACCGGGTCCGGATTTATCCAGGTCAAACGGGGGGCGATGCTCAAGGCAGTGGCCCCGACCCATTTCCCGGAGGGGGGTCCGAGGTTGTTAAATACATGCCCATCTGAGAAAGAAGGTCCCTGCCCCACAGGGCATAGGGGAGATCTGGCAAACACAAAGGTGTAAAGAAACCCTCCAGGTCTTCCATGGCCCATGGCAGGGGGCGGGCAGCCTGCTTGGCTCTTTTGCTCCCGCCTACTCCTCTGACATCTAGAGTGGGGAGAGTCAGGGGCCAGTTCTTGTGCCATTGGGCGGCGTTAATAACCGAGCAATCCGCACCCGTGTCAACCAGACCGAGGACGGGGACACCAGAAACCAGAACGACCATAGAGGGGCGGGTCGAGGAAATGCAATGCGTCCAATTTAGGCTGGGGTGGGTCTCGCTTCCTTTGTCAACTAGGGGTAAAGCCTTGCCAAGCAGCTGGCCACTATGCAAGGGGGTGGGAAAATCATGGGGATTAAGCAAAATCACAGGATCCTTGGAAGACTCAACAATCTGCGTAGGGGTTATAAAATCGACCAGGCCCTCCACTCCAATAACTAGTGCGGGATAGAAGGGACAAGAGGCAGGGACAGGTGTTCGCCCCCCCGGAGGGAGGTGGAAGGGCTGATTTGGGGGGGGTCCCAAGAGGAGGGGCCATCAGAACCCGGGAGGTCGGGCCGCCTGAGGGGGCTGCGGAGGGGGAACGGCGGTCGTCCCCCTCCACCCCCCCGTTTCCCTGTGTGGCAGCCATGGAATCCGGGGCATCCCCAGGGGGGGTGCTTGAGGGCCTTAAAGGCGAGGACGCCGGATTTTTGAGGCGGCAATACTTAGCCACGTGACCTGGCCTTCCACATGCGAAACACTTGGGGGAGCTCTTGCGAGGAACGGCGTGGCATTGAGCCTTGAAATGGCCGCTCTGGCCACACCCAAAACAAACTTTACCGGCCGCACGGGCGGGGGCAGAAGAAAGCCGTTGGACGGCTGCCAGGATGTTACTGTCTCTCTCAGCACTGGCCAAAACCAGCTTTTCTAGGGCTTGGACCAGTGCGTTATCTCTGGAGGCGGCTGCTGCAGCCGACTGTGTTAAGGGGTCGTCTGGAGGCAGGTCCATAAGCTTATCCACTATGTCAGAAAGAGGGGCATCGGAGGGCAGTGCGTTAACGGCAGCCGCCTCCCGAGAGCGGAGGCCCTCCTTCACCAGTTGTCTAATCAACGGTTCCATGGCTCTGCCCTCCCCGATGGATCGATGGACAGTCTCCTGGACCTCATTAACAAAGGAGAGAGGGGACTGGCCGGGCCTCTGTTTCAACCCTACCAGCTTGGTCCCAGACCCCTGGCCCCTAACCGAGGCTTTCTCCCAAGCCCTCATATGGGCCTCCTGGACATCGTCCAGGTCGGCATGTCCATAGGCTAGTTGGACTGCCGGGTTAGCAAAGTGCCCCATCCCGCAAATCAAGTCCTCCATATCTTGTGGGGCCCTCTGAAGTCTGAGCGGGGCAATTCGCCGGGCCTCTCTCCGAAGCTGCGCCTGGTAGGCTAGGTATGTGGATGGTTCCAGACAAGCCACCGCCAGCCCGTCGAAATCAGCGGGCGTCCAGGGGTGGGCAGCAACTAAATTGGCAAGCAGCTTCTTGACATAGGGAGAGGCTGGGCCATATGTGGTCACAGCTTCTTTAAAGTCTTTCAGGGCCTTATATTGGATGGGGGCATGAGTGCGACCTCCCGTCAAGGGATCAGTCAAAATCGGGAACATGTCCCAGGAGTCAAAGTCAACCTCCGCCCCCGCCTCTGCGGCCAGACGGAGGCTCCGCCTCAAAAGTCCTTCCCCCGCACTCGGAGGGACCGCCCCTTGAGGGCAGTAAGAGGGGGGTGTCGTGACTTCCGGGAGGGGCCCTCCATGGTTCCGTGAAGGAGGCGGAAGAGGGCCCCACCCTTCAACATGCGGCGTCTCCAGGGGCGCCATCTTAGAGGAGCACGGGACTGGAGGGAGGGGGGATCTCCACCCTTCATCTTCCCGATCGTCGGCCACCCTTGGGTGGACCCCCTTACCTGGATTCTGAGCCCTCTCTCTCCTCCTTCTGGTTTCTCGGGGGAACCTTGCTGTCTCTTCTTCCTCTGACTCGCTCAACACCGGGGCTGATTCTCGGGCAACCTTTTCCAGGTCCCCCCACGGGTATTTAGGGCGATAGTTCCTGTTCCCGTCCTTAGATTCCTCATGGCCCCCGGACCTCTCTGAGTCTGACCCCGCTAGAGACGCACGGCACTGGGTGCTAACTGAGCACGGCAGGGGGGGCGGGTCTGGGGCGGTCACCGCTGCCGCCACGATTTTGAAGACCCTGAAGTCTTCGGGTGACAAAAACCCCGGGCACGTCTGATTATAAGACGCCATCTGTTGACCTACAGCCTGCCACTTATGCGGCTGTAAGCCCGAGGGTTTCACCCAGGGGCAGATCACCAGAACCTTCTCAATAAACTGCCTGCAAGTCTTTATAGGGAGTTTAGCGCCCCGCTGTGCGCACAGCTTATAAAGCTGGGCGGTCAAGACCCCCTTCTCCTCCGCTCGAAACACAGGGATACTAAGCCCTGAACCCATACTGTCCTCTTCCCGAGAATCCTTTTCTCGAGGCTGTCTGGTGGCTAACACAGACCAGCTGCAGTTAGCAGACCGTCCGCCGGCTAGGTGGGATGTCCTCCCCGGGCCCAAGTGCTCAGGTCCCTGTCAGGTCCCTGTTCGGGCGCCAGAATGCCGGGGTCCCTCTGCCCCTGGAATCCTCACCTGCCCTATGGTCCTCTACTTACCCATATCCGGGTCTTCGGTCGTCACCGGCCCCTTGAGGGGAACAATCACCAGACAGAGAGCAGAGGGAGTTTTTGGGGGGTGTTTATTCTCCACTGATTACATCGCGGCTCGCGTCTCTCCTCTACTTCCGCCCTAGGGCCTTTATAGCCCTTCCCGACCCTTCTCGCCCAATCATCAGTCCCAACAGCATTTATCACCATATATGGGCTCCTGGTTATACTAGTCTTCTTCTCCGCCCCTGGGGCAGGGCAGGGTCCCTTTACACATTACACATGTGGATCTTCTTAAGGTCCCCAAAGGGAAGCAGTGGGCAGCAGAAGGTCATCCCAGCCCAACTCCCTGGCCATACTTGGAAGTCCTGTTATCCCCAGAGCCATATTGAGGGGCATCCCGCATGGACCTTCCTAAGGGCCTCCAAGAGAGCAGTAGATATGGAATCTCATCCTGGCTACCTGCCTCATCCTTCCTGGGAAGTCCTGTGATCCCCAAAAGCATGCTTCTCACATGTGTGACATAGAAGGTACAGGAGAAAGCACACTAAGTCTGAAATTAGCGAACTGTGATTCAAATCCTGTTCTTGACATTTACTACTCTTGGTACCTTGAGCACATATATCACTTTTACTGAGTATCATTTAAAATAAAGGGGTTGGATGAGATAATCTCCAAAGTATCTTCCATATTTATATCTATAATCCTATAATATATTGCTATTGTGTGCTTAAAATAATCTTTATTGATAATCGAAAAAGTTTGGAAACTTCTATTATAGACTAGAGTTCCAGCATAACACTGAGGTTACCTGTCTATTGTACTCTCACTACACAAGAGACAAACAACAGTTGCATAATGTGAGTGCTATATTGCTATCCTTAAGATATTAAAAGAACCATAAAAATATTTTGTTCTGCTTTTCCAGAGTCCTGAACATGAACAAGTCCTGTACATCTAGAAAATTATACACCATTACCCTTCTGTTGAATAGTAGTTTCTTGATCTCTATTGGTAGCTCTGCCATACCCCTACTTTCTTATAACTGGTATTAATGAAGACCTGGGCACAATCTCTACTTTGTCCAATCAATTAAAGTCAATTCTATGGCAAAAAAAATGGAAAAATAAAACATTCCAAAGATTTAATAGATATGTACTGTTGACTGGAAGGGAAAAGGTATATCAAAATAAATATGTTATGCCTATTAGAATTAAAAACAAGAACAACACATACCCTACAAACAGTGGGTCAGCAATGGCATGTTCATAAATGAAAACCTTTATCTAGCAACTTGAATATCTGGAGAAAACATTCTAAAATTTATTAAATATGTTGTCAAGTCACTTTTTTAAAAGATAAATTAATTCCAAGGGGGTAGAGAACACATGACTCAGGGTCCTTTTCTGTGTGTCTGGAGGGAAGAGGAATTAGGAGGCACTGACCCATAGAGGAGAGCAAGAAACTAGGGGGCATTTTGAGTCTACTGCTAGGTTAAGAGGAGCTGACAGGGCTAGGTTTGGGAGGAGCTCACCTTAGATGGGAGAGACAAAGAGAATCATCTGATAGTTTTCTTTTTAAAGTAATTTCTTCTTCTAACAGGTGCTAAACTCAGTTTCTTTCTACTGCTGGGGGAAAGTGAAGTCATTGCTGTCTAAATTTTGTTGCCCTGGTGCAAAGCCCTGAGTACCCTACCTGAGTTAAAACTGATGAAGACAGCATTCTTGTTATAGCTCTAGCAACTCAACTCCCAGAGCTTTGTTTGTTCCTACCTTCCCAAGGCTGCTTAGACCTCTAGATATATAGTGGTTTAGAGATTATAAACTAAGTAAGTCCAGCATCAGCTAAGTTTTGAAATGCCTTCAGACTCTTTTCATCACTTCACTGTCTTGTTCAAAAAACCACCACATATTTTTAGGATACTCAACAGAGTTTGGGACTTCAAATTAAAAGAGACAATGAAAGGCAGTCTGTGGTGAAAAAAAGCAGCCATGGTAGAGGGGAGGGCAGAGGAGATATATGGCTTGATTTGGGATGAGGGAACATATGCAGACAGCAACTTGTGAAAAAGCAACAAAATTCATGAAAAATTGATTCCACAGCTCCCAGAAGGGAGTCTGAGAAGTCTTTGTTGCACAAAATTACATTCCATTCACAAGGCATCAGTAATTTACATAAGCTGGGAAACCAGTACAAACATACCTATACAACTTTGGGTCCCTAAAAAGATAGAAGATAGAGAAAAGAAATCTTAAAAAAATAAAAGCAATAAATCACAAGTGAAGAGCACCAACATGTTTACATTGACATGCTCACAGAACTGAAACCTGTTTCAGGAATTTAAAATTTTTTTCAAGCCTAAATGGTTTTATAAATGAAATTGAAGAAGAAGGAAATACTTCAATATTTCCCTTGAAACCTACCTTTGTTGCTTTATTCTCAAAAGTAATAGAGTCCAAGCAGAGAGCAAGCTCTGGGAGTTCCTGATGACTTGCAAAGTCAAGTGTGGTGATATTAAGAGGATCAGTCTAATGAAGACTGAGAAGTTTCATAACTCAAGAACTACCAGGGGATAAGCGTTTGGTTTTCTTGGGTCTTGTTTTCTTAATTTTTAGTTATAACTAGACATAAAGATTGTCTACTAAGGGATGGTGTGTTGTTGTCCTAAGGGATCACCTGAATAGATGGAAACAAGGGTCCTGGAAATATGTAAAACAGCACAAGGAAGCAAAGTAAATTTACCTGATTCTATGCTGCTAAATTTATTTATGACATGGGGCATATGTCTTCTGTGCATCTCATAGTGTCTCATATATATATATTTTTAACTCTAACACAGAAATGTGGTTTGTCATTCCTTATCAATGAGAGGATGGAAGAGACTATGAAGTAGTTGTGGGGAGTATCAGGAAATCAGTATTACTGAGTTCAGGGATTTCTTGGTATGTGTGACACACTTTAAAGTTTAATGTGCATTATTAGCATTTTCTCCATCACTTTCTTAAGTCTAGACAATCAACAAAACAATAAATCAAGTTCTGATTTGTTGTAGTTAACAGATTTCTAGGGGTCAATGCTCACACTGAAAATTTAACAATCAGCTTTCCTGAATGGTTCTAGATGGCTCCAACAAACCTCTGTCTTGGTTTTAGTCCCAACTCTGTATTAGTTACCCTTGTTACCATAGACATGGCAAAACAATAAGGTAGATAAACCAACTTTACAAATGAGAGTAGCAATAGCCATTACAAGTTGTTGGAGTCCTTTCAGGAAAACCAGAACATATTGTAAGAGGAGCTTCTAGCAGACCAAGCAAAATCAATATAATACTGTTATATTAATAACAAATTATTAATCTGTGATTTGCCTCTTTCCTTTTATTTCTGTTAAAATTCAACTTCTGTAAAATTTCATCAGTATCTGAAGGGCATGACTGACTAATGAGATTGCTCCTAACCCTCAAAGCACCTGCCACCCAATTGTGAGACCTAATTTCTTTCCAGAATATAAACAGAATCCAATCTGGGTGAGCCTTTGCATGGAGAAGGAAGTGTCTTTGGGCCCTTCCAATCAGAGTTTAGGGCAACTCAGCTCATGAAGAAGAAAACTAGCTAGAGAGGTCCATATGTAGATAGCTTTATTTGTCCAGAAGTCTTGAGGCTGCTGAGTCTCATGATCAAGCCATGTTCTCAGCAGGAGGAGCGAAAGACTTTTAACCTGCCTCCTCATTAAACATCTACCAATCAGAGTTGATTTTTATTTGTTGGGTGACTTCCCTTTAAGAAGGAATTTAAGGTGTCTCCCTTGGCATCTTTAGTTACCAAGACAAACCACTGACCCTCAAGATAGTGCTCACCAGCTAGCTTAATTAATAAATTTATTATTAATTACCCAGAAACTCTGTCTCTCAGGGTTTTCATTCACTTCAAGACTTAAAACTAGACATATCCAATAAAAGTGCCTGAGGTGACCTGGAGCCTATGGAGGCATTTGGAGAGGACAAGAACCTTCTAATTTAATTTTTTGTGTATATCACGCAGCTAGTGTCTCTCAAATTCCCATGTGCACTGCCAAGCTGGGTCCCTAGAGCACAGCTAGCTATGTTTTCCCTTGGGGTTCTAGAGATAGCTCTGAGGGATTGAGAGTGTTTTTATAATGCTATTGATCATGATCCCCCACTGGTATGCTTCGCCTTTGATTACTAGAGTCAACCAGATACTATATATATTGAGTGTTGGAGTTTGAGTCAGGAAGACTGGAGTTCAAATCTGGCCTTGTTCACTTACGAGCTGTGTAGCTCTGGGCATGTCACTTTTGAGTTCTAGGTCAAAGAGAAATAGGTGGCATTGCATTGATATGGTCACAAAGTATTCAGGGGACGGTGACAGACCCAAAGGTCAGGTCCATGGATGGGGAGTAAGGAAGAAAAATGAAAACATAAAAAAGTATAGCTTCCCAGAACAACAACTTCCATATTTAATAATGCTGTCAGAAGCATTGAAACAAAATTTAACCACAAGAAGCAAGAAGGCAGCAACTGTTTCCAAGCTCCCTGAGATCAAATCCCACCTTTACCCCAAGGCTTCTTTTATTGAATAGATTCTAGCAAGAAGAACAGACTCTCTAGAATTATGTGCTTAAATTAACCCCTACATTATGGAGGCAGAACTAACTGTTTTTACAGAAGAGAAATTGTGTGCTGCCTCTTTGTGGAACAACAATGTGGTTCTAGAAAGCATGTTTACCTGGATGATTTCCTTCCTAAATCTATGTATATGTCACATATTGTGCTGAAAAATTTCCAAGATTTTAGATACAAAGGAAATCACAAGGGCTAGACAATGATGCTGGCATACCTTGGTTGATTACTACAACTTTAATAGCACCCTCTGAGCTTTTCCCCTCTTCTTTTAGGTATTCCTGTGCCAGAGGCTGTAGGAACTTGGAAGTCAAAGTTTGTAGAACGTTATAAAGATAACGATTTGAAAAGCTTATTCTGTAAGAGTAGACTTACATCTAAATACATATTATACTATTATATTACTAACATTATTAATTTGCAATCCACCCTTTTCCTTTTAGAAAACAAGATTTGATTTAGCTCAGCTCATGAATGAATCCTGATCAATTCCTCGTCTTAATCCTGTGACTCTCTTGGCTTGAGTTTTTTTACGTACAAATAAGGGGGCTTGGATTTGTGGCAAATAATAATCATGTCAACAGGGTATGAGTATTGGAGAAGAGAAAATTTCCCTTAGGGACATGATAGCTATCTTTAAGTATTTGAAGGGTTATTGAAGAGAGAAGAGAATTGTTCTGTTTAGCTAGGGAGGAAAAAGGTGGAGTTTCAGAGAGACAGATTTACAATTGGCATAGCAAAGAACTTCCTCACAATAAGAAAAGTCCTCCAAGAGGAATCAGTTCTGTGGGGGTGGTAGTAGGGTCTCCTCACTAGAGATTTTTCAGCAAAGGATGGATGGCCATTTGCCGGGCATAATTGGGAGATTCTTTTCCACGTACACCTTGGACTAGATGGTCCCTTAAGTTTCTCCTAACACTTGAAAGACTGACTCTATAAACAGATGATCTCTAAAATTAGTTATAGCTCTAATTTTGTTGTCGTTGTTTGTTCTTCATTCTTGTAGAGGACCATGACATCAGGAAGGTGATGCCATGACATGCAAGTGAAATGGACAATATCAGACCAGACTGAACAAGACTAGAGATGGTCCCAGATAGAGAGACATTCAGCCCTAATATTATATGATTTATGGATTCCAAGATCAAATAAAGAGACTGTCAAGTAATGAAGGAGGGGCTAAATAAGAAAAAAAGCTTTAGTCTTAGTACCTTTGCATATAGAGTCAGAAATAATCGACAAGATCCCTGGAAAATTACTTTTCTACTTTTTTTCATTACTTAAATCAAATGCCTCTACCCCCATTTTTACTGTGAGTGACCTGTGTATTGCTTTGGTCATTGTCTTGATTTAAGTTCTGTGCAGTTTTTGCATATTTCCTATATTGTGATATTCAAAATTTTTCAATTTTTCATGCTCCTTTGGGAGACCTATGATCCTTAAGTTGTGTCAATGCATCCTGTCTTCAAGATCAATGTCTTTTACTTGTACAGAGATAGTTAAAAGTATTGCTGTTTGCTTCTCTTCTTCCAGATTGTTCTTCCCTTTTCATTATATTTGTACTCCTAACATTGTATTCTCTCCTTTCCTGCTTCAGAAAGAATTGCAACTGATTTCGAGTTTCTTTGTCTGCTAATTATTTCAACTATGAAATCATAAATTCTTCCATTTTCCCCTTCTAATTGCTCTCAAGACTTTTATTTCACTTTTTGTAACTATCTGGAACATTTTGCTTGTGGTTCCATATTCTACTGAAAATCTACCAGGCTTCATGTTTTAATAGGTTTTGCTTCCATTTATTTTTTCTTGAAATATATGAAAAAAGTTTGTGATCATTTGTGTATTATTATTCTTTCTTCCTTCTAATTTGGGTATCTTCTTTGTTGATTTAATTCCTTGTGTTCTAGGTTTTTAACTGGATTTTCTTCCTCTTGAAATCTTTGGTGGTCTTTTCCCCTCACATGCCTTTGCCACTTATTTTTTCGTTCTTCCCCTTTGGAAAACAATCACAGCCTTCTTCCATGTTAGGGAATTTATATCTCACTGACTTCAGTTCATGCCCCTAATAGCTTTTGGGGGAAAGGTCTGGTCCAGCTAGCTGAATTTCAGTCACCTTTCCTTCAGGCCTGCTACTGTCATATATTCTGACTCTGCCCGAATTTCTTCTGTTTTTGTTTCTAGCTAAACTGGATCAGCATCTATTTATTCCTCCTTACATATTTGGGGAGGGTGGGATGAATGTTATGAATGTTTCTCCCACCTTGGAATTTTCTAATAGAAGGGTACGTAAAGTCAGAGAGAAGCACACACTCATTTTCCATACTTTTCTCCCCTCCTCACTTGGTTAAGCAAAGTCAATGTACACTGCTTGTCAAAACGAGACGATGGAGAAAAGGGCAGAGTATTCACACTATATTTCATTTTTCCATGCTGCATTATTTGTAGTTAAGGGGTGCAATGGATAGAGTGCTAGATTAGGAGTCAGCAAGACTTGAGTTTTAATCCTGATTCAGACATTTGTTGATAATGTGATGGGCAAATAACATAACATTCCTTTACCTCAAGCTTCTCATCTATAAAATAGAGGACAATAATATCATCTACTTTCCAGGGATGCTGTGAAGGTCAAATGCAATAACACATGAAGTGTTTTTCAAACCTTAAAGTACTATATAAATGACAGCTATCATTATTATTAATGCCTATATATATAAACATATATATATATATATATAAATATAATGCCCCCTTAAATTAAAAAAAAATGCTTAAGAAGTACTGTTTTTATAAAGTAGTAGAAGAGGCTTGCTTAAGTTTTCCCAAATGAGTTTGAATCCAGTCTCTGTCACCTATTATCTGTGTGACCCTGGACAAGTCACCTAACCTCTATCTGCCTCCATTTTTTTAATCTTTAAATTCCAATCCAACAAACAGTTATTAAGTACCTACTATCTGCTAGACACTTAACTACACACTGGAGATATAATTAATAAAAAGAAAGACAGTTCCTACTCTCAAAGAGCACATGATCCAAAGGGGGTGGTAGGTAACACACAAAAGGAAGCAGGAAAGTAGGGGAGGAGAGACACCAGGAGGCACCCAGCATGTAGGAGCATCTTGTTTTGTACAGGCAGAAAAAACCAGGCAGGGCAGTAGATGCAGAGCAGAAGGAGCCCAAAAGTTCAGTTTCTGCTCTCTGTAAAGGAAGGCATTGGGAGGAATATGGTAGTCCATCCTGCATCCTCCAAATCAGAAGGATGAGGGGGCTGAGGATACATAAAGATAATAATAGGACCTACCTTCTAGAGTAATTATAATGATTTAATGAGATTATATATTTGTAAAGTACTTTGCAAACCTAAAAGTACTATATAAATGTTAGTTGTTATTATTAATAATATTAATAATGATAGCTAACATTTATGCAGGGATTACTATGTGCCAGGTAATATTCTAAGTGTATTGTCACTATTATTACTGCTACTACTGGACCAAGCTGGATATTGAGAGACTCAGGCTTTGAAAGAAGCAATAATAAAAGCTAGCATGGAGGTGAGAACATTGAAGAAAGTTGTTGGGAGTTTTGATGGAAAATAGATGAGGGTAAGAGCTTCAGCAAATAGAATTACTCCTATTTGAATTTTAACCTTGCCTTAAGTCAATATGTACAGAAAGTTAGCTTTAAACTCAAATTTTTAAAATTCTCAACCACTTATCTTTCCAGTATTCCATGCTATCTCAGAATAGGCCTATTTTCTTCCTTTGCAGTTTTTCTTGAAGGGAGAAGTGACCGGTTGAATGGACTTTTGAGTTAAAAAAAAAAACTTTTGTATTTAGGGATTGTCTAATAAACTGAAGATGTAATTATGGAGAAATAAACAGTGTTGCATAGTGGGAAGTACATATACTTTAGAGTCAGAGAACCTGGGTTCAAATCTGCTTGGAAAAATCTCTTAACTTTGGCCTTCAGTTTCCTTATTTTTAAAGAATTTGTCAGACTAGATTGCCTTTTAACCCATCCTGTTCAAAATTTGTTATTCTATGACTGACAGACATTCTCTAGGGATCTTTGTTACCCACACTCAAGTTTCCCAATCATCATATTAGTGTATGTAGTAGAAGGAATATGACTTTACTGACACATAAAAGGCATCATTCTATTACAAGCTACAAAAAATATTCTATTATGACATGCTCACTTTGAGTAAAAGTAATTTATACACTTGGCCCTCCCCTTTAGAACCCCTGGTCTTATCTTCCTGAAGTTCTTTCATGCTAAATGTTTCCATCTTTCAATGTCTGTGCATACCAAAGCTGAAGAAATACCACCTTAGAGAGGAAAAAAAAATTGGTAGTCCCACTGTCATCCAAACAAGATGGGCCCAAATAAAACAAGGAGAAGAAAGAATGATTCAAACTGTTGTCTGAAAGCCTGTCCCAGTTTTGAGATGGATGCTTTAAAAAATAATATTTTATTTTCCCCAAGTTACTTGTAAAAATACTTTTAATATTTGTTTTTAAAACTTTGAGTTCCAGATTCTCTCCCTTCCTCCCTTCCCAATACTGTTATTGACAAAGCAAGCAATTTGATACGTTATAAATGTATGGTCATGCAAAACATTTCCATAATAATCATGTTGTGAAAGAATACATTGACCAAACCCCTCCCCCCCCAAAAAAAAACCTCATGAAAAACAAAGAAAGTTAACAAAAAAACATGCTTCAATCTGTATTCAGACTATCAGTTCTTTCTCTGGAGATGGATAGTATTTTTCATTATAGGTCCTTCAGAGTTCTCTTGAATCATTGTATTGCTGAGAACAGCTAAGTCATTCACAGCTGATCATCTTACAATATCACTGTTACTTTGTACACAGTACTTTTCACTTTGTATCGTGCATGTAAGTCTTTCCAGGTTTTTTTCTGAGAGCATCCTGCTCACCATTTCTTAGAACATGATAGTATTCCATCATAATCACATACCACAGTTTGTTTAGCTATTTATTCCCCAATTGATGGGTGTCCCCTCAATTTCCAGTTCTTAGCTACCAGAAAAGAGCTGCTATAGGCATTTTTGTACATATATGTACGTTTCATTTTTGTTTTTGTTTTTTTTTTATCTCTTTTGAGATATAGACCTAGTAGTAGTATTGCTAGGTCAAAGGGTATGCTTTATTTATAGATCTTTGGGCATAGTTCCAAATTGCTCTACAGAATGGTTGAATCAATTCACAACCCCACCAACAGTATATTCTTGTCTCATTTTTCCCACATCCTTTCCACCATTTGTCATTTTCTTTTCTGTCCTATTAGCCAATCTAATAGGTATAAGGTAGTACCTTAGATTTGTTTTAATTTGAATTTCTCTGATCAACAGTTAAAGTATTTTTCCCATATTGCTATAGATACTTTGATTACTTCAATGCATACTTTTTTTTCAAGAATTGATGGAAGGGAATATTCAGAGAGCAATGGTATAGTTCTCTCAAATCAACGTCACCAAGCATCTATGAAGCTCCTACTATGCGCCATGCACAATGCTAAGAGCTGAGACTACAAAAGAAGACAAAGAAGAAGGTGGAGGAGAAGGAGGAGGAGGAGGAACAATCATCCCTGCTCACAAAGAGCTCATAGTCTAATGGGGGACAATTTACAAATAATTATGTACAAATAAGAACTATGCAGGGTAATTGGAGATACTCATAGAGGAAAGGTGCTAGCACTAAGGAGTAGCAAGAAGGGCTTCTTGTAGAAGTTGGAATTTACCTGTGACTTGAGAAAACCAGGAAAGATAGGAAATGGGCCTGGGAGATAGCCAGTAAATTTGCCTACATTTGGAAGATGGAAGGTCTTATTCATGGAAGAATAAAGGGGCCAGTTTACCTGAATCACACAGTGTGTGTGGAGAAGGTATAGGAAGACTGAAATAGTAAGAAGGGGCCAGATTTTGAAGGATCTGAAAGTCAGAGGATTTTCTATTTGATCCTGGATGTAATAGGGAGCCATTATAGTTTACTGAGTAAGGATTTGACGCGATCAAAGCTTTAGGAAGATCATTTTGCCAGCTGAGTGTAAGGTGGATTGGAGAGGGGAGAGTTGTAAGGCAAGAAAACCAACCAAAACATTACAATCTATTGCAATAGGTCAAATGTAAAGTTATGATCTGCACCAAAGCGGTGGCAATTTCAGAGGAGAAAAGGAGAAATATATGAATGATGTTGCAAAGATAGAATCCACAGGTCTTAGCATATATGGATTGGGGGGTGAGAGAGTTAAGAATTGAGAATGACAATGAGTTTGTGGGCCTAGATAACTTGACTTGGACAGTGGAGATCCTTTCAACCATAAGAACGTAAGGAAGAGGGAAGGACTTTGAGGGGGAAAGAATGAATCCCATTTTGGAAATGTTGAGTTTAAGATGTCTATGGGATGTTCAGTTTCAGATGTCCAATAGGCAGTTGGAAAAAGCGTGGGGCAATGCAAATCATATGCATTGAGATGATAATGGTAATATCATTCAAATGATGATAAGCATGTGAGTTGATGAGATAACCAAGCAAAATAGTCTTCCATCATAATCACAGGCCACAATTTGTTCAGCCATTTGGCAAATGGTGGGTATTCCCTCAGCTTCCAGTTCTTTACCACCAGAAAAAAGCTGCCGTGGGTATTTTTCTGTAGGGACTGGGAGAATAGAAGATGGTTAAGACAGAGCCTTTAGAGACACCAGCAATTAGTGGGCATGACCTGGATAAAGATCCTGGAAAGGACACTGAGAAAGATGTTAGATAAGTGGGAGGAGAACTGCAAGGCAGTGCCATGAAAACCTGGACAGAGGAGAGTTCCAAGGAGAAAAAGGGTGATCAAAAGTTTCAAAGGATACAGAGGATAAGAGGGATGCAAATTGAAAAAAAGTCCATTAGATTTCACAATGAAGAGCATCTTGTAATTTTGGAGGAACAGCTTCAGTTACATGAGGTCAGAAATACTGTATAGAATTAAGAAGAGTGAGAGGAATAGAAATGGAGGCATCCTTTATAGACCATGCACTCAAGGACTTTATGCATGAAAGGGAAGAAAGGCATGGAATAATACCTAGCAGGGATAGACAGATCAAATGAGGATTTTTTATGGAAGCATGTGTTTGTAGGCAGCAGGGAATCAGTCAGTACATGGAGACTGATGGTATGATAGTGAGAAAGTAGTAATGATGAAAGTACAAAATTGTGATAGAGAAATATAATCAAATATTTTTGTGTACTGAAAAATAACAAATATGAAGAATTTAGTGAAACTTTAGAAAAACTTGCATGAACTGATCCAGAGTGAAGTTTTTCTAAGAGAATAATTTTCATGAAAATCCCCAGTAATGTAATGGAAAAGAACACATGACTTCAGCACTCTTCAATAAGGAGAATAATGGTCAATGAATGCAGTGATTAACTCTACGTTATCCTCTTCTCCTAGTCAGATTTTGGAATTCTTTGACTTCAAGACCCAGTTCAAGTTGTATCTTATGTAAAATAACAATGACTCATATTTCTTTAGTATTTTTAAATTGACAAAGCCTTTTCCTCACTATTGGCCTGTGAGATAGGTAGTACATACCCTCATTTTATATGTGACTAAGTTGAGATTCACAAAGGGAAAGCTATTTGCCCAGATTCACATGTTAATCAGTCAGGATTCAAGCCCAAACTCCTGACTCTAAGTCAAATACTCTTTCTTTTGCAGAGTATTACCTTCCCTGATACACCCCCCTATCCTCCACCCCTGCATCCCCTCATATGTAACATTTTTTCCCTTTTCAAAAAATTTTATGACTTTTTTCTTCTTATGTAAGATTAAATAGGGGCAAATAGTCCAGTAGGCCATAGTAGAACTAGATATAGTTATTATATGACCTGACTATAATAATAAAAGTAATCATAATTAGTCATACCATTAGTTAACATTTTTATAGTATTTACTATGTGCTAGGCAATGTGCTAAGCAATTTGCAATTATTATTTCATTTAGTCCTCAAAATAGCCCTGGGAGGTAAGTACTATTATCATCTCCATTTTATAAATGAGGGAACTGAGGCAAAGGTTAAGTGACTTGCCCAGGGACACACTAGTAAGACACTTACAACTAAGTGTCTGAGATCAGATTTGAATTCAGATCTCCTGACTCCAGGCCCCAACCTCAGCCACTCTGTTACCCCTGCAATCTATGATGTTTCTGCAAGAGAAACTGGAGATGTGGTTATACATCTAGCCAAATGACAATACTTGTCTTTATTGTGTAAGATATGCCTTGTGTCTAATTGCATATGTTTATTGATGCATGTGGTAATTACTGCATATTTGTGTTCCATTGATACATTTGCCTGGTAGCTATGCATAATTTTGCAGTTTGTCTATTTGCATATATGCTTCTGTTTATGCATATTCTGCTATTATGTAGACCTACAGATGTCATTATTGCATTGCTTTGTTTTGGTGATTATGCATATTAGCTTATATGGATATGCATATACCATGGTGAAATGTACTTGTAATATGGGTCACACTAGAAAGCTATTCAGAATTCTATATTATGGATGAATATGCCCCAAAGCCCTATAGTTAATTTGCTGGAGATAGCAAAATTTTAACTGTGGGGAGAATATAAAGGTGTGTCCAAGTCATTCTGTTTTTGTACCTTGTAAAGATTATAAAAGATTCCTTGAGGGAATCCCTTGAAGGGATCTTTACTGTCCAAGTCAAGTTATTTAGAACCAAAAACTCATTGTCATTCTCAATAAAAAAAATAGATTCCTTGAATTCTATGAGGCATGTGAAACTTTGATAAGCTCACCTGCATGTTAAAAGGTCAGGAAAACATCTAAATAACCATCCGAGACAATAAACTTTCTCCCAGGGCATAAATTCCCTCTGTACCTTTTTGCTACACACTTTTGCATAAACCAACAGGAAAGAATTATAGTTAAACAGACAAGAAAACCATCATCACCTGAACCTCAGTGGGATTGATGACTGTTGGATGACTTTCCATTGCCTGGTTATATCTGTCAACCAACAGAGTCTGACTCAAGAAAGACAAAAGAATTAGGTTGTCTCTGAGTTTATTTTCTCTCAAGTTGGCTGGCATGCATGCAGAGTTACAGGCAAGACTGAGCTCCCTTTGGGATTGGGGTATACAGTGCATATAGCCTTCAAAGTGTAGGTTTTCCTGAGGGGGTACCAATCAAATCTTCATTGGTTGACATACTGAGAGGTTGGGCTACATTAAAATGAGGGTCTTGGGCTATGTGACTTACGTCACCTAAATCTTGGCCAAAGAAACATCAATTTCCATATCACATGTCTTGACAGTAGGGAGAATCAACATTTTCTAGACCTGTCTGAGCAAACACAGTGAGCAGGAATATACCCATTAGTCCAAACTTCAGAGTGTCTTCCTCTGTCTCATTAGATCTTATCCTGGGCAAAGCCCAAGAAAGATTTCTCACAGGTTAATTTCTGGATAAGGGTCCTTTCGGCAGAAATTCATGATTCAGCAAACACTGCAATGATTGTAGTCATATCCGGCTTGATGGATGCTCAGTCTGCCTCCTGATTAGCTGATTCTTATTCACAGGTCCATTCAGCTTCCTCTGGATGGTAAGGAAGCTCAAGCAGATCAAGGTGATTAGTAAAGTCATCAGTCGTTCCATTTTTCACAAATATCATAATTTTTACATATCCTACCTGCAGAGGTGAAAATATGAGAAGTGCATTAAAGGGTTAACATAAGTCTTTCAGTAATCTCTCACTAAGAAGACCCACATGTGAAATAGGAAGTTGTTGAGAGGACCTGGGAGTACCTTGCTCTCCTAATTCCTGCCTTGGAGGTGATAAACCTCAGAGCTAAGGTCCTTTGGGAAGAGTAGTTGGAAGTTTCTACAAGTTATTAGGGAATGATTCCTGCTCTTTCTAAAAGAGGTTAGAAATGTCCTAGTTGAGATTTGAATCTGACTCTTGACTTTTGTCTTGTTGCTGGACTTCAATGACCCTGGGTGAAAAAGTGAGACTGATGACTGTGCTTCACTTAAATCTAATCCATGCACAAATCACATCACCCTCACTATGTCATTGGTCCTCTTCCAGAACAAAGGATGAACACCAACAACAGCAAGGTTTCTTCATGAAGTCTCTACATAGAGAGAAGGACCTCCAAAGCAGCTGAGTGACACACTTTTTCACACATATTTATTACACATGTGCCTCACTACTATTTTGGTCTAATTATTCCTCCCATGGATGCTGTGTTTATTTGTGGGAAGGAGTGAATCAGGTTCTTAGGAGACGATTTTTTATTAACTGTTTTTTTTCCATATTTTTCTCAGAGTAGGGGTCTCTGCCCTCTGTGGACCCAACCAGCCAAATTCAAGCAGAAATTGGGGAATGTTGCTATATCTCTTCCTCTTTCTTTTATTTTTTCAAAAAGCTGGGACGATTTACTTTTTGTCCTCTACAATTTTCAATTTTGATTTGAAATATAGCTCTGAAAAAATTGGCTTTAAAAAAGCCCCTTGTGTTTTAAAAGAAGCTACTTGACTAGGTCTTTAAACCCAAATAACTTTGACCTTCACTGAATGGCCAGTGATAGCCTCAATCCAAGCCTCTGTGGCTCATTGTTTGGGTTGTAATGGTTTAGAATAAGTATCAATAGCAATTGTTTTCTGTTCTGGTCAGCAACTCTTGAAGGTCTTCTCTTCCTAGAATGGTATCTTTATGATGGTAAATTAAACCATCTTTTGTCTCAATTCTTACCTGGGCCTTAGACATTGAATGGATTTGATCTCAGACGGACTGAAACCTGGGAAAGATTTTAATTTAGAAATGCCAAGTTTATCCACGGTGTCCTAGGCCATCACCAGTTGTCTTGACCTTTGTCTTGCTACTGGACTTAGATGATTCTGGAGGAGAAAATGAGGCTGACAACTTTGTTCAATTCTGCCTCATTTAAATTTAATCCATTGGGAAGTCAAGACATCACCACCATGATGTCATCGGTCCTTGTCAAGAAGGAATGAAGAATGACAATAATTCTCTCCAAAGTTACCAGTGATCTCTTAATTCATAAGATCAAATACAAATTCCTCTGTTTGGTATTCATAGCCTTTCATAACTTAGCCTCTCCTTCCTTTCTAGTCTTCTTACCCTTTATTCCCCTCCACAATATTCAATCCAGTGACACTGGTCTTCTGGCTGTTTCACTCCCATATTTCATTTGTGGGCATTCTCTCTGATTTTCCTCTATGCCAAGAACACTCCCTCCTCATTTCCACTTACTGGCTTCCTTGTCTTCATTTAAATCCCAACTAAAATTACATCTTCCTCAGGAAGCCTTTCCAAACCCCTCTTACTTTTCGTGATTTCCCTCCTTTAATTATTTCCTGTTTGTGCTGTAGATAGCTTGTTTGTATAGATTTGTTTGATCGCTGCCTTTCCCATTAGATTGTAAGCCCCATGAGGACAGGGACTGCATTTTGCCTCTTGTCATATCCCTAAAAGTTAGCACAATGCCTGGCACATAGCACATGGTTAATAAATGTTTATTGACTGATGACATCAGAAGAAAAGGTAAAGACTGGAGATTTTACCCTCACATTTCCTTGGGGAGATTTCTCCAATAATTGGAAGATAGCATAAAGGTTCACCGAACTCACACAAGAACCATCTCTTCCATGTGATGCAAAACCATGAATAGTGTTAGGAAGCTTTGGGGAGAAGAGAGAGAGAGAAGAGTGGAAAAGAGGTGAGGTCACTTTCCCCCTGATTATCTAATGAGAGTCAGAGACCGTCCACAGAGCAGCCAGAATGTACAGGATTTGTTAGTAAAGGCCATGGCTTGGAAAGTCATTGTATTCAATATGATGAATGATTGGAGAGAGGTACGTTAATTGATGTAACATGCCATAAACTGCATGGCAGCAAGTGGGGTGTCAGTTGCCACATTCTAAAGGCTATGTGTGTGCTTTTGTGGAGGTTTTTCTATGAGCCAAGAAGGTGAAAAAAATCTCCCTAAATAATTTACCTATTCTTTTTGTGTCCCAGGTGAGCTTCTGACATAAAGATCTCTTATAGATAAAAAAGGGCCCAGTTCTTGTGCTCACAGAACTTATAGCAGAGAGGGAATTAGTAGCACATACACAGATAATTATAATGCCCATTAGAATGTGATTCCTTCATGGACAGTGCCTATTATTTCATTGGTATAGGGAAGTTCAGTTAAGGAAACTTCTTCAAGTTGTATCAGTGCAGATCTTTATTAAAATACCAATGCAAAGCTTATACTCTGTCCCCTAAAATCTGAGAAGCTTGTCCAAGCCACTGAGGTTAGGTGACTTGCCCACTACATCAGAAATAGGACTTTAACCTGATGCCAAGACTGGCATTCCATCTACTATACCATATTACTCTTTTTTTAATGTCATTCCTAATGTAAAATATTTCAAAAGAAAGGTAAATATATATTTGGGGTAGGAAATTAATTTCTATGTGAGGGAATCAGAGGTTTCAGGGTAAAGAAGACACCTACATGGCATAATGAAAAGGGAGCTTGCCTTGCCTTTGGAGTCAATGGACATAAGTTCTAAACCCATTACTGATGCTTACCTTTGGGAAGTCACTTAATTTCCTGGCCCTCAATTTCCTCATCTTTAAAATGGGGGTTGAACTGTATGTTAAGGTCCCTGTCAGCTACAGATCTATGGCCCTCAGGAATGTACCTTTGATGACAGGGGAGGATTCCATTTGGATATAATGGGATAAAGGGCAAGGGAATAGATTCCAGGCATAGGAAATAACCTCCATCAACATAAGAGCAGACGATGGGATGGAATCAGAGACCAGCTAGCCAGTCTAGCTTGACATTGAGTAAATCATAGAGTGAATGAAGAGCAGTAGTAGTTAAGGAGAGTGGAAAGGTCATTAGGAATCATATCTATGGATGACCTTGAGTTCCAACAGTGAGTTAATTTGTGTTTCATCTCCTTATATTCAATGAGAAACCGCAAAAAGTTTTTGAACAGTTGTCATGTGATCAGACATGTGCATTAGAAAAATTGCAGCGATGCAACTTTTGGAGTTGCACAGGCAACTCCAAAAGACTCATGCTGGAAAGGGATATTGACATCCAGAGAAAGAACTACAGAATCTAAATGCAGATTGAAGCAAACACTTGCTCTCTTTCTTTTGTGTTTTGTTTCATTCTTTCTTTCTCATTGTTAGCTCCATTGGTTAGAATTCTTCTTTACGACTTGATTAATGTTTAATGTGTTGGATAATATATTGAATTGCATGCTGCCATGGTGAGGGAAGAAAACTTGGAACTCAAGGGATTGTGGAATTGAATGTTGTAAACTGAAAGTAAATAAATAAATAATAAAAAAGAAAGATTGCATAGGCAGTGGTATGAACTGGGCACTGGAGAAGGTAGTCTGTAGTCAATGACACTAATTAGGAGGTTATATTAGTCCAGGTGTGAGAAATAATGAGAGTCTGATTTTTTTTGGGGGGGAGGGCAGCAGTAGTGGAAAACAGAAGACAGATGTGAGAGGCATTGGTGAGATAGGATCGATAGAACTTGGCCATTGTTTAGATGTCAGGGATGATAGAAATTAGAATGTTGCCCCTTTAGGCACAGGGATTGATTCATTTTTGTATTTGTATCCCTGGCACCTAGCACAGTATCTGGTATATAGTAGGCACTCAATAAATGGTTATTCAAATGAAGAAGGAAGAGTGAAAAACCTCGGAAATTTCAGACCTGAATGATTTGTAAAATGTTGGTGGCATCAACAGCAAATAGGATGCATAGTGAAAGGGCAGACTATTTTATACATCATACAATGCAGGGCAGCTAGGGCATGGTGAAACAAGCCCTGGCTTTGGAATTAAATTACCTAAGTTTAAATCTTAGTTCTATGACTCATTATCAAGAGACTTCTCTCTTTCTCTCTCTCTCTCTCTCTCTCTCTCTCTCTCTCTCTCTCTCTCTCTCTCTCTCTCTCTCTCTCTCTCTCTCTCTCAGTTTCTTTATTTGGAAAATAGGAAGAAAATGCTTGCACGGCAGTATCTTTGCATAGATTCAACGAGCTAATGAATGTGAATCCTTTTGCAGAACAGAAACTGCGATGTAAACACTAGTTATTACTATTTTCTCTTCCTAGTTCTAGTGGTACCCTTCTAAAAAAAGTCTTCACATTTAATAGTATTTTTTTCCAATTACATGAAAAAATAATTTTCAACATTCACTTTTATAAGATTTTGATTTCCAAATTTTGTCCCTCCCTCCCTACCTTCCAAAGACAGCAAGAAATCTGATATAGTTCATACATGTACAATCATATTAGAGATACTTCCAAATTAGTCCTGTCGTGAAAGAAGAATCAGAACAAAAGGGAAACTAGTGGTACCCTTTTTATTTAGGCACTATGCTTATACTACCCGGCACTGCTATCATTTTGTATGTATATGGTCTGTGTCCCTAGCAAATCTGTTATCTCTCTGATGATCTGAGAATATCATGTCTCTCTGTGCCTTCTTTAGTAACTAGTTTAGTAACTTACACATTTAGCACAGGGCTCTCAGTAAATACTTACTAATTTAAATATTGATCCAGGGAAATGTGAAAAATTCTTGACATTTAAAAAATATACTGAGATATCAGGAGGTAGTTCCTGCTGCATTTTTTTTACCTTTCCAACAACACATGCTTAAATATTCAAAGCTATTAGCTACTGCTGAGCCCAGAATACCAGATAAATGTACCTCCTCCATCTCTGTATTCTCAGTTTCCAACTCATTATTTTGTAAAGCCCTTTGGTCCCTGTAAGATGCTATATATATAAATCTAATTCAGCTTGTCAGTAATTTTGTATGTGTTCTTCCAGTCCTGCATTTGAGCCTTGAGTGAGTTCCATGTGATTATCACTTACAGATTGGATGCTTAGGAGAGGATGGGAGAAAGTGATGGTGGTGGGGGGGGGGATGTTGCCCTTTGGGATTTATATTCTGTGTTTTTGTTCTCTTTTCTCGCTCTCACCTATATACTGTGACTAAACATTAATCTTCTGTGCTAAGTTCTACTAGTATGGCTTAAAAGAACCTTAAAATCAAGGGGCACCAGACACTTAACACTTACTAGCCATGTGTTCCACAATGCTTCATTGACAAGGTAGCACAGCACAGTGGAGAGACCACTGGTCTTAACAATCAGGGCAGCCCAGATTTGAGACCTTGCTCTGATGTCTCTGGGCAATTTATTTAATTTCTGTTAGCTATCAATTTGATCACATGTAAAATGGGATATTTGCTATTGCTCCCTATCTTTGCATTAATAAATTGAAAACAACTGTATAAATGTGAACTATTATTACCATACTACCCTCTCTTCCTCCCTCCTTCACCTCAAACTTGAAGTTCTTATATGGCTCCTATGAGCTTTTTAGTTCGAGGTCTGCTGCATAATTTCTTCTCCTCCCACCCCCACTCACTTTTAAATCATGTTAATTCACATTTACACAGGGTTTCCTCTCAACTCCTGTCAAGTAAGTAGCACTGAAAGACAGTTCAATCTTCTTGCTGGAACCTCAGAGAAATTTCAAGTTCTTCACCTCCTTTTCAAAGACCCACTTGCCCAGACAGCAAGAGGTTAAGGAGTCTAAGGTGTCTTTTGTTTGTTTTGTTTTAAAAAAAAAGATTTTGCTGACTCTTCCCTCTATGAAGAAGGCAGCTAAGGGGTGAGATTGTCATCCTTGAATGCATAAAACTAACCAAATGCCATGGTTGATCCTACACCAGATTAGCTCTGTCTTTTTTAATTGCCTAAGTTTTAACACAATAAAAAACACCTTCCATCTCTCCCTCCCTTCCCCTATACATGTCTTCCGGTCTGATGTCTCTTGAATGCCTTAGCAGTGCTTCCGAGGCCCTCAGAGACATCCAGTCATGTATAATGCACTGTAATGGAACCAGCTGTTAAACTAACCCAGATAATTCTGGCCCTCTGAGACCACATCCATGCTAGCAAGGCACAGATTAATTCCCTTTCAGATTCTAGCTCAGCATTTGCTGCTGGGGTAAAATCATTTCCAATTACGTACATTGTCTATAAGAGAGACATGCATACATTTACGTTGTGTGTGCGTGTGCACACACACACACTACTTAATCCATAGAAGCAATACCTTAATGCCTTGGAAAAAACTAGACCCATCAAATGGGAATAGTGAAGGCATTATAATGTTATGAGTAGTAAAAAGAGCGATTGGTCCAGAGTCAGAAGCAATCCAGACATTGTCACCTTAGCCTTCCGCAGTCTAATTTTATTGATCCTTAGAATATAGTCTTTTTGTTTTGTTTTAATATATGCATATATAGTTTACCCCAATTACTTATTAAAATAACTTTTAAATGTTTTTTTCTGTTTTGTTTTGAGTTCAAATTCCATACCTACCTCTTTTCCCTCCTTCTCAAGAAGGTAAGCAATCAGATATAGGTTATACATGTACAATTATATAAAACATTTCCATTTTGTACAAAAAGACTATGATAAAAGAAAAAATGAAAGAAAGGAAGTGAAAAATAAAAGTTTTAGTCTATATTCAAACAATTTAATTCTTTCTCTGGAAGAGGATAGTTCTTTTCTTGTATCATTTAATTGCTAAGAATAGCTGTCATTCACAATTCTTCATCATACGATAGTGCTGTTACCGTGTACAACATAATCCTGGTTCTGCTCACTTCCCTTTGAATCAGTTCATGGGACTCTTTCCAGGTTTTTCTAAAATTATCCTGCTTTTCATTTCTTATAGCACAATATAATCAGAATGATCTTGCTGTGACCAAGGGACATCCTAATGCAAGAACCAATCTTTGCAAACCAGTGTTCTCCTGTCACTGGTATATGGTTGAGAATCTCAGAATACCACCATGTCTAAAGCATCAAAGTGATTTATGACCCAACCTTCATTTGAAGACCTCTAGTGAGAAGGAACTCACCACCTCCAGGTATAATACATGCTAATTTTGGACAACACTAATGGTTTGGAAGCTTTTACTAACACTAAGCCTAAATCTGGCTGCTTGTACTAAATTTTATGATATTCTTAAGATTTAATTTTTTTTCCTGTGAATGAAGACAGAGAGTTCACAGAATCATCAATTTAGAAATAGAAGGGAAATCAGAGCCCACCTAATCTAACCCTCTCTTTTTTTTTCTTTTAATAGGTGAAGAAGCTGAGGAACATGGAGGTTAAACGATTTATCTAAGATCACACAGGTATTAAATGTCAAAGACAGGATTGAGGGTCATCATGAAGCCTGATAACATAATTCAACACAATTCCCCACCACATCTAACACTTAGTGCCTCTGATGAATATGAAAATTGAATTGAGACTGCTGATTAATAATAATCATGGTTTAATGTGTGTAACTCAGGTTTGAAAGACATTTTAAATATGTTATCTCATTTGATACAATACACTCATTATGTGAGCTGTTATCCCCATTTTATGGATGAGAATATAGAGATAGTGTAAGGATATTGCCCATAGTCAATTGGGTGTCAGGAAGGGATTTGAATCCTGATTTTCCTTATCCCAAATTCCCTTCTAGTATACCATATGGCTTCTATAAACTTACATATGTGTGTATACACATATTCATTAATACCTCCTTTATCTCATTATTTATTATTATTTTTTTTGCTTTTTTTTTGGAGGGGGTAAGGTAGGGCAATTGGGGTTTAGTGACTTGCCCAAGGTCACACAGCTAGCTTTTTGTGTTGTGTCTGAGGCCGGATTTGAACTCAGGTCCTCCTGACTCCAGGGCTGGTGCTCTATTCACTGTGCCACCAAGCCGCCCCTCCCTCATTATTTATTATACATAATAAAATGTTCTCCATCAGTAAATTTTGTGGACAGTTAAAGCTTTTCTTAGTGAATATTAATGATTGACTCAAATGCCTTTTTAACACACTTAAACAGAGAACACTGAATAAAAATAAAGACAGAATGGTGATCAGTGAAAAAAGCATTAGGCCTAGGAAACCTGATTTCTAGTCTCTGGCTCTGCCACTAAACTAGCTGTGTGACCTTAGACAAATCATCTAACATTTCTAGATACTGGATTGTTGTTATTGTTCAGTTATTTTTAATCATGTCTAACTCTTTATGACCCCAGTTTGGGTTTTCTTGGCAGAAATATTAGAATGTTTTTCCATGTCCTTCTCCTCATTTTACAGATGTGGAAAACTAAGGCAAACAGGTTAAATGATTTGCCCAAGATTACATAGCTAGTCAGTTTCTGAGGTCAAATTTGAACTTCCTGATTCCAGACCCTGGGCTCTATCCACTGTGCCATGTAGCTGTTAGAAACAAGAGATATATGCAAATAGACTTTAAGAATTTGGTAAGTGATGAATATGGAGGGTGAGAGAGAAGGAAGGGTAGAAGATTACTAAATCATAGATTCAAAGCTGGAAGGGACCCCAGAGTTCATTTGCTCCAATTCTCTCATTTTACAGATGAGGAACTAAAATCCAGAGAGATTAAATGATCTAGGGCAAACAGCTTGTAAGTGGTAGAGTCAGAAGTCAAAGATAGTTTCTAGCCTGGATTACTGGAGGGATAATGGTTCCATTAGAAGAAATAGGGTAGTTTAGAGAAGGGACGGGTGAAGTGATGTCTTCGTTTTGGACGTGGCGAGTTTGAGGTAAATCAGCATTTTTTTTTTAATGTCACAACCTGAGTCCCTGGAAAATCTCTGAGCCTCCACAGCTGGGTCAACATGGGAACACTTGCTCTTTTAAATGAAACAATTTTGTAGTTCAGAAGAAGAAAGCAGGCAGACCATTAGATGCTAGGCAACTACCTTTCCAGGCAGTGTCAGGCTGTGATGACACAAGGGCAGGATGATTCTGGGAATCATTCTAATTTGAACATCTGGGTCAGCCAGCCAACACCATCCATTTTCATGGTAGTATGATTGACAGGGATCTAGAAATATCAGCTATTCAAAAAATCTATCAAAAACAAACCACCACATATATGTTTTTTTTTAACTGAAACTATTACTTCAAAGGTGACCAGAAGTATTCTGACAACTGGGGAATCCAAAACAAATTGCGACAATTCCAGCAGGTAGGGACCATGTTGCAGCATAGCTCATAGGAACAGAATAGTGACTTGGAGGAGAAAGTTGGGTCAGTGACATGGTACCAAGCCCTGCCAACAGGCTTAGCCGTTGTTATGAATCAGAACGATGTAGTCTTCTCCAGCTCTAGCCCTTAATAAAGAAGCAGTGATGAGGAGGAGACCTGCCCAGACATGGCAACTTCAGAGAAAGAATTCAATAAGAGGGAGGGAACAAGCAAATAGAAAGTTTTGCTCTAAAAAACAGCAGCTATCGTACTTCAGGGTGGATCAGAGGAACGGAGGTGGGGAAAAAGAGAGAGCTTATGTGCATGATCAGAAATAAGGGAGATATTGGCTTGCTGTCTAAGTTCCTAAAAAAAGGTTGGTAATGGATTATAGGGAAAGGGGACATGGCTCACATTCAGAAAACTTAACTAACTTTAGCCTGTACGAAGGCTCCACTTTTTTCCAGTCTTAACTTTACTGTTCTCTCCTAAGAGAAGCCTTTTCTGATGATTAGTGATTAGTGTTCCCTCCCTTCCCCTCAAATTGTCATCTGTTTACTCAGTTGAAGTAGTACTGGGCTTGGAGTCAGGAAGACCAGAGTTGAGTTACATCTTTAGGCACTTACTTGTTGTGTGATCCTGGGCAAGTCACATAACCTCCGTCAGACTTAGTTTCCTCATTTTTAAAAATGAGGATAATGCCAACCCCTACCCTCTAGGGTGGTGAGGATAAAATGAGATGATATTTGCAAAGTGCTTTACTTAAAGTCCTTTTCTTAAAGGACTATATGATAATAATGATTAAAAATTATAATGACTATGATCAACACCATCACCGTCATTATTATCTGTTTACATGTTGCATTTTTTAAGCTCCTTGAAGGAAGAGATCTTATTTTGTTTTGTTCTGTTTTGTCTTGCTTTTTTGTATCCCTAGAATCTAGCACAATGCTTGGCATATAGTAGGCACTTAATACTTGCCTTTTGGATTGGATGGAAACTGCAGTGCATTGATATCAAAACATAGGAGACAGCAAGGACAAGGAGATAAGGAGGGTGACAGTCTCCCTTGGGTTCCAGTCTTTTGTCCTGATCCTGAGGTGGGTACATATGATACCTAGTCAAAAGCTGGCCATCTCTGCCATGACTTCAGGGTGTCTTTATATTTAAATTAATTAGATAATGTTGTTGTTTCTTCCAAATATACTGATGATAAATAGCCCAAATGTCAATAAATGCAAGGGTTTGAACTTTATTGATTTTATTTTATCTGTCTTTATTTACCTATTTATTTAGGTGATCATTCTGACTAGATCTTTTTTCTTTAACTTTTTTCTTGTCTCCTCAGAGTGGTAGGGCTAATCAGTTTAAGTGAGTGGGAGAGGAAAGGGGAGTGATGAGAATAATCTTTAAAAACCAAAATGATCATTGATTCATAGTATATCAGAACTTTCAGAGATATTTTTTTTTCCTGGGGGTCCGACAACCTTATTTTATAGATGATGCAGCTCAGGCCTTGAGAGAGGAAAGGACTTATCCAAGGCCACAAAACTGTTAGTGACAGAGAAGAATGGTCTTCCTCTCCCTATCAAGTGAAAAAGAATGTTTTTGTTCTTTTCTTTTTGGTTTTGCTTTTTTGTGATTTTACACTCTTTATCTAGCCCAGGCTGGAAGTGCAATGGTCACTGGTGGCCCAACTCTCTTGTTGATAGATAAGGCAGCTTTAACTTGCTCATTTCTGACCTGGGCCAGATAGAAGCTCCTTAGGCAGCCTACTGCTCCCTCCCTGCCCCCTATCTGTCACCATATTGCCATTCGCCCTCCTGAAGCTCAGAACTCCCTAACTCAAGTGACCCCCCATCCTCAGACTTCTTCAGTAACAGGGATTATAAGCATGTACTACCACCCTGGCTGCAGAAGGAATATTCTCTTTTCTTAAAGTAATATAATTATTGAATTCTTCCTCTGTACTTTTTAGACACTAACTTTAGAAAAGAATTGATGGGATTGGAGATGATAGGAAAACATGTAGATGGGTACATGAAGCAGCTTAGCAGTGGAGGGAAATCTTAATGAGGCTTGTACAATCATTCACTGAAAGTATTTCCTCAAAGCCAGCTATGCATATACATGTGAGACTTATTGTATCTTCAGTTGATAATCTTAGTTACTCTCTTAATTGCCTTCATTCCCCAAGACAGTGCTGTGCACATAGTAGGCACTTAATAAATAATTGATAAGGTTGAAATTGAAAGGGACCCAGGTAAAAATCATTTGGGTGAAAGATGGTATATTATTAAGGCTTGTATGGCTATGGATACTTATTTGTCTGTCTCTGAAAAACAAGATACAGAGAGGAAAGAGATTAAAGTGAGTGCAAATATACTCAATTTATGATCAAATGAAATACTAAGGCCCAGAGGCAGAAGGCAGAGTATTTGGGGATTGAATTTGTTTTCAGAGACCTAGATTTAACCAGTTTCACTCCACCATCCTCCACTGTATCCAAATCCTAAACTCTAAAATGCCCTGCTTAAACAAAATGACTTCTTTAGGTCTCTTCAGTCTGCCCATTTTTGAACCTATGGTCCTTCCATTTCTCACATTCCATAATTCAACTCTTACAGTAAGAAAGAGAATGCTCTGCTCCTTGTTACGAAATCTGTATTTTATCAGAAGCTTAGGACTGGTATATCTGACAGTTACTTTCCACATAAGTAGACTGCATTTATAATTCTATATTTAGCATATACTTAAAAGAAGATTTTGGTGAATTTATTTCAGGAATGATAGATCAGAGGACCATCTGCTACAGGATCAAGGATCACAATACCAAAAAAAAACCCTAAAAGCATTAGTGTACATTTGTAAAATGATTTACTTCACCAAGTATACTTTCTACCTACATAAGGTCATTTCAGCCTTGCCACACACCTCAAAGTTAGACACTAAAACCATATGTTATGTATTTACATTGACTGAGATAGAGTATCTTGATATGCATAGAATAATTATAAGAGCTTAGCAGAGGGCAAGGGGTGCATTCCCTCTTGGCCCTTTCTTCCACCTACATCCTTTGGGCAACATAGGGAAGCAGTGATCAATTCAAGGCAATTCCATGAAAATTGGTTAAGTAATTTACTCAGTCATTGTAACAACAATGCAATATTCAAAACATCCACAGTGACTATAAATATGCTGGTGTAGTTGTGAATCACAAAATGTAACAGGATCTCCACATGGAGGACAGAACTAAAGCATTTATTCAAATACCAGAAAGCTGAGTTCCAAAACCAGAAAGCCAAAGTCATTACAGTAGCCACAAAGTTAGTACACATAGTTAATGCAGTGAACACCCACATTTCCAAGTCTTTAAAACAAAACAGGCTCCCTTTGGCAAATATCCTCCTCCCCTTACTGACATAACTGCTCAGCCTCCACACCGCTCACTCCCAGTAAGCAGTTCTTGTTCCTGGAAATTCTCAGGGGAAGTTCTCATCAGAAGCTCTGGCTGTCTCGCAGAAGAAGTTTGTGCTGCCACTGCTGCTTATATCTCTGCTGCTGCCATCGCCACCCTGCCACTGCTGCTTGTGCCTCCATCCGCTGCCACTCAGCCACTTTGGGGTCACTGGTGCTGACTCTAGCTCAGCCCGGACTTGTCTCCAGCTCCTCTCTTCCCACCCCCTCCTGCCACATCAGAAAGTTCATCCCACTGGGGAATTCACAAGTTCTGGGTCTCAACACCTGGCACAATTATAAACCCAAAACTAATGACTGCCAATACAAGGGGCAAGAAAGATTTTCAGATCTCACTACCATTACAGTCATATAGCAGTGAAGTGGGGGAGAGTCTGGACATATGCCCAGCCTGTCCTATGGACGAGGGACTTGATTTGTTCTTGGCCCCTGATAGTAGAGCTTGTTGCAGTATTGTAGAGGGGCTGCTTGTAGAAGTTATGTTGGTCAGACTCTTCACAAGTACATGGGATCACAGGAGCATAAATATAGAGCTTGGCATCAGCAAGGTAAGGCAGTGGATAAGGTAAGAATAGAGCTCCAGCCCTAGAGTCAGGAAGACCTGAGTTAAAATTCTGCCTCAGACACTGACTTACTCTGTGACCCTGGGCAAACCACTTAAGTTTGTCTGCCTCAGTTTCCTCATCTGTAAAATAGGGATGACATAATAGCATATACTCCTCAGGGCTACTGGGACGCTAAAATTAGAAATGTATAAAGCACTTTCCAAACTCTAAAGCACTATATAAATGCTAGGTATTCTTATATTTCCACAGTTCTTTGAAGGTAATGGACAATGGTTCAAAAATCCCACCTACAAGGTTTTCATATGCCTTATCATACGATACATCTAGGTCGGGTGACTTGAGATTTACAAAGCTATCTTATACTCTCCCTATTTCGATACCCCCTTAATCAAATTTTTTTCCTACACTTTTGAGTCTCAAGACCATTCTCTGGAATAAAGAATGAAGTTTTAGACTGAATGATTAACGCATTATTAAACAACTAACAGGAAAAGACTAAATTATCAAATCACAGAAAGTCATCATTGCCTTTGTGTAATAATAGCCAATGCTATAGGGATGTTTGACATCTATTTCCTGTAAAAGTCTGTGATAGATTATTAAACTGAAGATTTTTAAGGGCTTATAAGGGGATGTGGTGACTAGTAGGTTCATTCAAGGACTATAATCTCTTGAAAAAAAAAAAGGAAGAGGAAGATGTGACCCAGCATTAGTTCCTATGAATTTTTAATTGTTTATCATTTTTTTCAAGTGGTTCTGTTTGTCCTAGATATGCGTAGTAATGGACAATCTTGATGGGTGCCCATCCAAATGCCTATTATAATCTTGGCAATAGAATTCTTCATCCATTTGGTCTTTTCTATGTGAACAGTAAGGACAAATTTCTTGAGTGATTATAGATTAATACAAGAGCTCCGAAATATCTTGGGGTTTAATGCGACCAGACTAATGTTATCCACCCAAAGGAACATTTAGAGTACCCTAACTTCCACAGAGAACTCCTCTTAGACTTGGACTCTGTAATAGATCTCCTTCAGTGAAAAAGACCATGGACCGTTACTTCAAGTCATTGTGCCCTGAGAAGACTAAGCCTTGCTGAATCACCTGTCCTCTACAAAGAGGTTGTACCTATGAGCAGCTAGCCAGAGTTGAAGAGGGGAGTTACTTGTCCATTATCAACAACAATGCTCTGCCCCAGAGTGAATTTCATGAAGCCTCTTTGGAGAAAGAAAGGACATCAATGACCTGCTATTTCAGAATTGTGAGTAGCCTTGGCAATGTGTGTTTCCTGTACTAGTCAATACTGTTGTACTTTAAGTTTGTACACAGTTTCCCAAAGCCTCTGTAAATTTGTGGAGTGGTGTGCTTTGGGTTTTTGTTTGTTTGAAGGGGATACTTTGTAACTACTATTCTTGCTATGTCATTTAAATAAATGTATTTAAAAAGTTAATCTTCTGGCAGATTGCTAAGAGGGAGCACATCCATGGCGGGTCATGAGCAGCTATATTAGGAAGATAACTCCATAGTGTTATCTCTGGAACCTGAAGGAGAAGTCACCCCTCTGGACCTCAACTTTCCAGGATCAGCGTAAATTGGTAGAGTAAAACCAGAGGAGGTACTAAACTTAGTTGGATATTTTTCTAAATTTCTTTCAAATTGATTTTACCCTTCATTGCTTCTCTCTGCTTTATAAAATAATATTGCTTATAATCTTCTATCACCTTTCTTCCTAAGGTTTTACAAATTATTATTTTCTTAACATTGGTATCTTTGGCAGTTATCTCTCTCTACCTGGCAAGGAAGCTCGCTCACTAAGTCTCTTGGTTTTCTGGTTGTGGCGATAGATTCACATCAGTCAAACTCCAGGGTAAATATTATTATGATCAATGTCAGTCATGTTTGTTATCCTTTTCCCATAGTGATAGTGATAAAAGATTGTTTTTTTAAAGTAAGAGAGAAAGAAACATCAATAAAACATTTTAAAATACACAGAAGAAAACAGACATTTAGAAGAGAATGCAAGGAAATAAGGAGCTTTTATTATATTTTAGAATATACTTTAAAATGCTTATCCATAATAATAATAATAACTAGTATTTATATAGTATTTACTATGTGTTATAGGCTCTATGCTAAGTGCTTTACAATTATTATCTCACTCAATCTTTGAAACAACCCTGGGAAGAAGGTGTTCTACCCATTTTGCAGATAAAGAAACTAAGGCTGTTTAGTGACTTGCCCAGGGTCACTCAGATAATAAGTACCTGATGTTAGATTTATCTTCCTGACTCGGGAAGAATAATAGGCTCCTCCTGAAACCTTTTATCGAGGGCTCAGAACTTTCTGCCCTTAATTTTCCATCAGCTGGTCTGGTTGGTTTCGACTTCACAATCATCATGCCACTATACCAATACCCTCTGGTGGCCACTCACCCCTTCCTTCTCAGTTTCTTTTGTGTGTGCTGTCTTCCCCCATCAGAATGTAAGTCTGGGATGTCATTCTTTTTTTTTTTTTATATTCCCAATGCCTGAACACATAGTAGATGGTTAATAAATGTTTATGGACAATTGACATGGCTCAGTCAAGACCTGAGTAGCTATGTGGTTCTAAACCCCTTTGACAGAGGAACTGGAACTGTTTCCTCATGTATAAAACAGGAGTAATTAATAATAATAATTTGCACCACCTACTTCGCAGGGTTTTTGCGAGGAATCAATGAAACTATATAAGCAATGCACCTTGAATAGTGCTTTCTATATGTCATCTATTATGGCAAATTAATGTATTTTGCAGAGTGTATGAAAGAATGTCTTATAGTGAGTGATAGCTTGGCCTGAAGTACAAGTAAAATATGCACCAAATTTCTACAGATAGTCTACTGAAAAATAATATACAATTGTCCACAAAGAAAATGTTTGACACATAGGAACAATTCATTAGCAGCTATATTGGCAGATACAGTGCAGAGCTTTTAGTTCAGAGATCTAGGTCTGAATCTTGCCTCATCTACTCACTAGATGTTTGACCGTGAGCAATTCATTTACCTCCTTCACAAGGGTATTGTGCTTTGCAGATCTTAAAGCAATATTTCATTATTGATTATTAACAACATTATAATGCATTTTGGCTTTAAAATCATCTAGCTAAATATGTCTGTGAGATTAATTACATTAATAATAGTAGGAATAATGGGAACATTGAAACATTGAAAAGGAGGAGCTTTGTTCTTGAATTCTGGCCATCACCCGGGGCTTCCCAACAGCTCTCCCTCCCTCATGTCTTTCCTTTTTCCAGCCTGTTGTACATATGGTTATGTTTGTCAAAGTGATATTGCTAAAGCCCAGCTCGGACCATGTCACTTTCCAAATCCAAAGGCTCCAATGACTCCCTGCTGGATGATTTTTTAACATAAAATACAATATAAGTGTTGGCATTTCAAACCTTTCATAATCTGGTTGAAACTTTTTCAGGTTTATTATTCAATTCTTCCCTTTCATTCTCTCTCTAGTCCAGCCTATCTGGCCTGTTTGCTATTCCTCATACAATACCATCTATCTACAATCTGTTCAATTGTATAGGTTGTCCTTTATGTTTAAAAAAACCTGTACCTTAGCTCTGCCACTCTGCTTATCTTCCTGTAAAACTCAGCTCAGATTCTAGTTCCTACATGAGTTCTTTCCTGATCCTCCCAGCTACCAGGGTCCTCCAAATACTTTGCATAAATTTTATATTGTCTTGTGAGTGCACAATTGAATGTCAACTACTTGACAGCAGGGACTGTTTCAATTTTGACTTTGTGTCCCCAATAGCTAGCATTGCATGGAACCTAGGGGGCAAAGTAGTCCCCTAATAAATACTTACTGATTGTTTGAGGATCTTCATTCCATGAGGAAAAAAAGGCAATCAATTCCAAGGTCAGGTTTTCTTGCATGTGGCACTGGAACAAGGAAGGCAAAGGGCACTATTATTGTTGTTAGTTTGTCCTTAGCTCTCAAAGACGAGAAATACTATCAAAAGGGTGATGTCTTTATTTGTCCCTGGATTGGATTTAAGCAAGGCAGAGGTGCACAGAGTCATCACTCTCACTCTCTCCTCAAGAGTCAGCTAAGTCCATTAGTTAAATAAAGGTCAAGACAACTGGTGATGGTCCAGGATGTGGTGGGTGACCTTGGCCTTTCTAAATTCGGGTCTTTCTCAGGTTTCAGTTTGTCTGAGGCCACATTCATTCAATAACTAAGGGCTAGGTAAGACCAAAATGGCCCAATTTGCCACCACAAAGATATCTATTTGGGAGGGGAAAATGTTTTGTTCAAGAGAAGGCAAGGGAATTAAGAGGCAGAATGGAGAAGGAAAAATATTTGAAGCATGAGGCACATCCAGTGTAAAGGCACTGAGACTGGAGATGGAGAGCCATGTGCAAAGAATAGCATAGTGAGGAATTTTGAAGAAATAGGAATGATGTCATTGTTTAACACCTCAAGATGATTTCGAAGCAAAATGTTATCTTCCCAGAGATATCCCCTATCTAGATTTGAGAAGATTAACTCAGAAACTCTGATGTTCCTGATTCTCAGCACCTCATATTTTCTTAACGCTCTTAACATAATCTGATTGGAACCAACATGGAGATTTAAGATCTCAAAGAAGAGCTAAGAGATTTTGATCAGGAAGGACACGGGTTGAAGCGACTGCTATCGGCCCATCTCCATCTCCATCTCTGTGAGTCAGTAAGCAGATTAATTTTAAAAAGGGAGAAAGACAAGGTCTTATTATAAAGGCAGGCATGCAAAGCTATGTGCCTATGCTGTTCTAACACTGACAATTATTAGAAACTTTACAGCAGTGCTTATGATAATATTTATCTAACTTAGAAATGATTTTGACATTGTCTTCCGCTCCTGCTGCAAGTGAAAGGATTTTTTTCCCACCTTTAAGAATATCAGAACCAAGCTCAGAAAAGAACTAATTGAAGAACACTTAGTGAGTTTCAGGCATACAAATGACACTATTTTTCCTGTGCCTTAAAATATGAGGAAATCATTCAAGGCATCATAGCAAGAAGCTAAATCCTGGGGGAGCTTTTAAAAAATTTAGGCTTTCCAGTTCATGTGAGAAAGTGAATTCCATTTCCTGAAGAGACTATTATAGCCATGTAAGTGTGACAGCACGGTGAGTTGTATAGCTCAGCTGGATGTCCCTTTAACCTATTACTATATGAAGTTAAGCAAAATAAATGTCTTTTGCATAGGCTCTATATTGTTCTAAAGAAGCATCTTCCATCAGTGGGTGAGAATTAGAAAGGCTTGTACTTCTGGGAGTTGAGAAGAACTAGAGGCCTTTGGGTACTGGAGACAGCAGAGGGCTTGGGTTTTGGAGGACTCAGACCCATCAGAAATGGGGAGCCTAATGCATGTTCCATTTAGGAAACATCATCTAGATCAGTGCTTCTTAAACCATGTCTCACGAGCCCATATGGGGGTCATGAAAAATTCGGCAACAGTAAAAATTTCTGAATGCACGATGACCAAAAATTAATAAAAATAAAAACAGTAGTGCATCCGACATGTTTTTTGCAGCACATGTCCGTGTTGCATTGCACAACTTCACTGCACCATTGGTTCTGAACACAAAGCATGCTCACTTTGCACTTCACATGCCCTCAGGCCACACAACGCCAACTAACACTGCCCAAACAGGAAAAGGGGTCGTGAGTAGAAAAAGTTTAAGGAACCCTGATCTTGATGATCCTGATTATCTTGGGATGTGTCTATAGAGTAGGAACCAGATGTGAGCTCAGTCTGACCCTGGGGACCTGTTACTTTTATTTGTTGACCTCATGTTGAATTTAGAATCCATGGAAAGGAAACATATCACCCTGGCAAAGCCATGCTGATTAATCATCACAAGACCCTTGAGAGTGGGGCCCAGAGCAAATGAGACTTTCCTAAACTCTGCCTAGAGAACTTGCCTTCCACTTCCCTAATTTTTATGGTTAAGTCCCCTTCTAAGGCAATAAATACTTTTTCCCAGCTACCTTCCACACATTCCACCAATTCATTTCATTTCTATTTTCCAAAGTTCCTCTCTTCTTACACCCTTTCCTTTCATCCCCTTCAGCCCTTTTACCCTATATTACCTCGTCTCACAGTCTTTCCATCTTCTGGTCTTCACAGAAACCTCTCTACCCCTAAAAATAGCATATCCCTGGCCACCCTCTTTAGTCCACTTCTCCAATATCCTGCAAATATTGGGTTAATAGTAGTAATTGTCATACTTCTTATTTCTCATTTTCAGTTTCAAACCCTCTCTCTGACACCACCTCTTCTTCTTATGAGTTTAACATCTACAACATTTCTCACATATGCTGCTTTACTTCTATTCACATAGCCACTACTGCCCTTAAGAACACTACTATCTGAAGTACTGAAGCAGCCTAAAAAATTGGAACATAACTTCTAGTATCTTCCCTTTCCAAAGTATACTCCACACAGTTGCTCCTCAAACAGTCATTTGACCATAGCCTTCTTTTGTTCAAGAATCTTTAATGGCTCCCAATTTTCTCTAAGTGTTTTGATAAATGTCAATTTAATCATAGTGTTCAATCACACTTTTTAATTGATTGTTAGAAAATAAATAGAGAATAATTTTAGGGGAATTGCAGTAAAGCAACCAACAGTTGGGGGATCATGTCCTTGTGTAAAAATACAGTGCATATGTTGATGTTTGAAGGGCTAGGTAGAGGAGGGAGGGCATTCAAAATATGGGAGACACCGACACCCTGTGCAGAGGCATAAAGGTGGAAAGTAAAAAGTTACAACAATATTTCTTAACGAAAAATAAACTCAATGCTCATTTATTAAGGAATCCCTAAACAAATGGGGGTACATGGATATAAAAGAATATTACAGAGTTATAAGAAAAAATAATATAAAGAATAAAGAAAAGTAACGGAAGATTCATATGAATTGATGCAAAGTTTTCTAAGTGGGACCAAGAATCCAATCCACACAAAATGCATGTGGAAAGAACAAAACACAGAAACAAACAAAAGAGCAACAAGAACAAAAGTTGTTTAATTATAATTACCAAATTTTGCCCAGAAGGAGAGATGGGAATATATACCTCCCACTTCCCTTGCTAGAAGTCCAAAGGGCTATTAGTGTCAAAAGCTGCATATACTGTCAGACTTGGGTAATATGTCGTATGGTTTTGCTGAACAACTTTCTTTCTTCCTTTCCTTTCTTCTTTTTTTTTTTTTGTCTGTGTCCATAACAGATTTTATTTTCCCCCAGAATTTATTTATTTATTTATTTATTTATTTATTTTCAGCACTTATTTCCACAAGATTTTGAGTTACAAATTTTCTCCCTGTCTCTCCCCTACCCCTCACCCCAAGATGACAAGCATACTGAATACTCCTTCCCCCAGTCTGCCTTCTCTTATATCCCCCCATTCCCTTCCTACCCGCTTTCCCCTTACTTACTTGTAGGTCAAAATGGATTTCTACCATTGACTGTATATCTTATTTCCTGGTTGCATGTAAAAACAATTTTTAAACATTTTTTTAATACTGTGAGTCCATATTCTCTCTCTTTTTCCCTCCTCACCACCCCCATTGAGAAGACAAGCAATTCAATATAGGTCATACATATGTAGTTATGTGAAACATTTCCATAGTACTCATATTGTGAAAGACTAACTATATTTCCCTCCATCCTATCCTGCCCCCCATTTATTCTAATTTCTCCTTTGACCCTGTCCCTTTTCAAAACTGTTTGCTTCTGACTACCCTCCTCTCCCCCAATCTGCCCTTCCTTCTATCCTCCCCCTTTTGTCCTCTTTTCCCCTACTTTCCTGTAGAGTAAGATACCCAATTGAGTATATATGTTATTTGCTCTTTCAGCCAAATTCAATGAGAATAAGGTTGTCTCAATCCCTTTCATCTCCCTGCTCTTCCCCTCCATTGTAACAGCTTTCTCTTGCCTATTTTATGTGAGATAATTTAGCTTATTCTATCTTTCCCTTTCTCATTCTCCCAATATATTCCTCTCTCACCTCTTAATTTTATTTTTTAGATATCATCCCTTCATATTCAACTCATCCTGTGCCCTCTGTGTATGTGTACATGTACACACATAAACATATATACATATATAAATACACACATATACCCATCTATACATACATATACATATATATATATGTATATATATACACGCACATATATATTCCCTTCATCTATCCTCATACTGAGAAACGTCTCATGAGTTAAAATATTGTCTTTCCATGTAGGAATGTAAGCAATTCAACTTTAGTAATTTTCTTATGATTTTTTTTTCCTGTTTACCTTCTCATGATTCTCTTGCTTCTTGTATTTGAAAGTCAAATTTCCTGTTCAGCTCTGGTCTTTTCATCAAGAATGCTTGAAAGTCCTCTATTTCATTAACTATCCATATTTCCCCCTAAAGTATTATACTCAGTTTTGCTGGGTAGGTGATTTTTGGTTTTAATCCTAGCTTCTTTGAGCTCTGGAATTCCATATTCCAATCCCTTGGATCCCTTAATGTAGAAGCTGCTAGATCTTGTGTTATACTGATTGTGTTTCCACAATACTCAAATTGTTTTTTCATGACTGCTTATAATATTTTCTTCTTGACCTGTAAACTCCAGGATTTGGCTCTAATAATCTTAGGAGTTTTCTTTCTGGGATCTTTTACAAGAGGTGATCAGTGAATTCTTTCAATTTCTATTTTACCCTCTGATTCTAGAATATCAGGGCAGTTTTCCTTGATAATTTCTTGAAAGTTGATGGATAGGATCTTTTTTTGATCATGTCTTTCAGTTTTTAAATTATGTCTCCTGGATCTATTTTCCAAGACAGTGGTTTTTCCCATGAGATAGTTTACATGATCTTCTATTTTTCATTTTATTTTTGGATCTGTTTTATAGTATCTTGATTTCTCATAAAGTCATTAGCTTCTATATGCTCCAGTCTAATTTTGAAGGTATTATTTCCTTCAGTGAGCTTTTGAAATTCCTTTTCCTTCTGGCCAATTCTGTTTTTAATGCATTCTTCTCCTCATTGGCTTTTTGGACCTCTTTTACCATTTGAGTTAGTCTATTTTTTAAGGTTTTATTTTCTTCACTATTTTGGGGGTCTCCTTTAGCAGACTGTTGACTTGTTTTTCATGATTTTCTTGAATCATTCTCATTTCTCTTCCCATTTCTTTACTTCATTTACTTGATTTTCAAAATCCTTCTTGTGCTCCTGTGACCAGTTCATGTTTTTCTTGGAAGCTTTTGATGCAGGAGTCTTGACTTTGTTGCCTTCTTCTGGTTTTATGTTTTGATCCTTTTTGTCCCCCAAAAGGATTCTATGGTCTGATTGTGCTTCCTCTGTTTGCTCATCTTGCTAGTAAATAACTTGAATTTTGAGCCATTGGCATGGTAGAACTCTGGTTACAGAGTGGAGAGTGCTATGTCCCAAATTTTGGGGGTTTTATGCAATTGTTGTCAGAGCTTCTTTTAGGCATGTGCCTCAGAACTGTGAGGAGGACTGCCTCTCCACAGCCTCAACAAGCTTTGCCTCACCAGTGCTCCTCACCCCAGGACATCCACCCAAGACTGCAACCCAGATCCGAATAGGACAAAGCACGAGAATCTTGCCTCAGTGCCAGCAAAGAGATTCCTTCAATTGCCCTCTGGCCTGCAATTTGGTTCCCCCCTACTCCCTGCCAAACCTGGAACTTTGGAAGCAGTAACCTTGTTGCAGAAGCTGCCCCATACCACTACCACAGGTGCCACCTCTGCCACCCTAGGGGCAGGGGCTGGACCATGCTCTTCTCTCACCCAGGTCCAACAAAGTTTCCCCACTGATCTTTTACTTTCTTTTTGTTGTTTATGGGTTGAGAGGTCTGGAAATCACTATAGCTGCCAGTGATTCAGTCCCCTGAGCTCTACTCTGGCCAGTCTGTGCTACAAGTCTGTGCCTGCATGACCCACATGGAGCTATGCTCTACTCCCAGTCTGGTGCGATAGACCCTGCCTTTTGTCTTGCCAGGCTGACTTCAATTGGAGATGTATTCACTTTGTCATTTTGTGGGTTCTGTAGTTCTAAAATTTGTTTAGAGTAATTTTTTACAGGTATTGGAGGTGGTTGTGGTGCAAGCTCAAGCAAGTTCCTGCTTTTACTCCATCATCTTGGCTCCACCTCTCTTCCTTTCCTTTTTTGTCTTATTATGCAGAATATTCTCTGGGTATGAAAGGGGGAAGAGATATATTTGAAAATGAAGGCTATATAAAAACAAAGGTGGTACAGTGAATAGAGCACTAGCCTTGGAGTCAGGAGGATCTGAGTTCAAATCCAGCCTCAGACAGTTAACACAAAAACTAGCCATGTGACATTGGGCAAGTCACTTAACCCCGATTGTCCTACCTTCCCCCTCCAAAAAGCAAGAGAGAAACAATGATTTTCCCTCTGTACTACTGTCTATGGCAGGATTGGGGTGTATGGAGTGTTCAGGTGGATTAATCCCTTTGGTGTGAGGGTTTACTGAGCTCTTTCCAGGGCTGCTCATCCACCTTTTGTGTCTATCTGTCCCCTAACTCTTACCTGTGGCTCCAAAAAGTTGTGGTATGTGCAGTGCCCATACCCTGGTAAACCGTCTCAGCAGTCAGGCTAAACTAGGTTGAGGGTAATTGGCAGGCTTCAATTCCATTTGTGGATTAGGGGGATGTCTACCCCAAGCATATGAAGACTTCCCTTGGTAGAATGGGCAAATGAGAACTTCTTTCCCCCAAAGTCCATGAAGATGGCTGAAGCAGACACTGGGGATATTTAGTATTTGGCCAGACATGAAAGACACCAAGGTCATCTGCTGCATATCAGACAGTCTCCCTGACTTGTCTTGCCACTGGATTTTTTTTTTTATTATTTTACTTGTTGCATTTTATTTTATTTTTAAAATTTTTGGTCTTTATTAATTTGTTTGTTTACTTTTAGTTTACAAGATTCAGTTCCACAATACCTTGAGTTTCAAATTTTCTCTCCCTCCCTTCCTTAAACCCTCCCCCCCGCCCCGCATGGCGGCATACAATCAAATATAGGATCTGTAAATACTTTCACATTAGACATTAATCAGGTGGAATGAACAATGGGAAAGAGGAAACAAAGTCAAACAAGAAAAAGAAAAAGAACAGGTAGTTTGCTTCAATATGGATTCAAACTCAGTTCTTTCTCTACATCTCTCTCCATCCTGAGTCTTTTGGGGTTGACTTATAACCCTGCATTGCTGAGAAGAATCCAGTCTATCAAAGTTGGTTGTCACACATACATTGTGTCTGTAATTGTGTACAAATTTCTCCTGGTTCTATTCTTCTTACTCAGCATCAGTTCATATAAGCCTCTCCAGGTAAATATGAAGTCCATCTGCTCCTCATTTCTTATAGCACAATAGTATTCCATTACATGCATATACCACAACTTGTTCAGCCATTCCCCAATTGATGGGCACCCCCTTAATTTCCAGTTCTTTGCCACCACAAAGAAAGAGCTGTTAAAAATATTTTTGTACATATGGGTCTTCCTTCCACTTCTATGATCTCTTTGGGATACACCTGTAGAAGTGGTATTGCTGCATCAAAGGGTATGAAATTATTTATAGCCCTTTGGGCATAATTCTAGATTGCTCTCCAGAAAGGTCAGATCAGTTCACAACTCCACCACCAATGCATTAGTGTTCTAGTTTGTCCATATCCTCTCCAGCATTTGCCCTTTTCCTGTTTTGTTATCTTAGCCAATGATAACTGTGGAAGAGAGAGTAAGGATGAAGATTTTCTGCAACTTTGCCTCATTTAAATCCAGTTCACTCATGGACAAGATATCATTATGCAATGCCATTGGTTTTCTTCAAAAACAAAAGACAAACAACAACAATATGGCAGGATCAGCATCTTCACTGTAACACATGACTGTGTATCTAATAAATATCCCTATGATATGTAAAAGACTTCTGTGACCTAAAATGAATATATGCATTTATCAAAAGCCATATTATAAAGTGCCAATGATTTTATCTCCATATGTGATATCCTTTATGGGATTACCTGAGGGGCATCATGGTCTCATGGAAAGAGCACTCCACTTAGAGTTAGATGATTTAACTTCAAATCCTGTTTGCTTCTTACTATGTTTGTAACCTTGGGCATTATTTCACTTTTCTCAGTCTCCTTTCCCCTTCTTTAAAAAGAGAATAACATTCTCATTCACATAATCACTGTAATGGGAGTAGTTTCTAAATCTTAAAGGGCTGTGTAAATGTTAATTGTAGTAATCAGAAATCGGTTTGTACCAAAGAGTAAAGGGAAGAAGGGAATGTCTCTATATATAGACAGCTGATTATGGACCATGGGATTTTAGTACTGGAAAACATGTTAAAGATCATTCACTCTAACCGTATCATTTACAAAAGAGAAAGCTGAAACTTAGAAACGTGAAGGTATTTATTTACACAAAAGGCAAGGACTAGAACACAGTTCTTCTGACTCCCAAGTTGAACATTCCTGACACTACACAAAATTGCCCCATTGGGAAAAGATAATAGATATACTGGAGAGCAGAAACACATTCTTAGATCCACACTCATTAGCCCAGTTAACTCTAAGTAGAGATGTATGTAGAGGCCATTTCAAAGCCCAACCAGCAGAGGAGAACTTCTCTACTGCCCAAGATCTTTCTATATACTTCCTTTGCCTCAAATTGATTGTTTCCATACCTTTAGACCCAGGTAGCTCCAAGGAAAACCTATGACCTTGGCTACAAGTCTTCTGAATGGAATGTTCAAAATTGTTTTTCAATGATCAAAAAGTCAGTATTGGAGGGGGTGTAGGAAGACAGACATGTTAATATGCTGCTGGTACAATTGATCCAAATATTCTGTGAGAAAAAATTGGAATTATAGGAGAAAAAAAAATGTTGCCAAACTATCCATTTTCATTTGATCAGCAATTCCACTGTTGGCTATATAATCTAAAAAGGCCAAAGATAGAAAGAAGGGATTAATAAATAGCAAGCTATGCATAATAGCACTTTTATAGTAGTAAAAAATCACAAACATAATAATTGTATGCTCATCAGTTGGAACGATGAACAAATTGTGATATATGAATGCATCTAAATAACTCAGAAAGATTCTTATTTTGTTATAGGAAATTATGAACATAAGGAATTCAGAGATAACTGAAAAGATCTGTATGAACTGATAGGAACCAAAAGAAATGAAACCAAAAGATTAGCACAATGAGTATTATCAATGTTAAAGAAAACAACAATGCAAGGCAGCTAAACTGATTTATTTTGGTAGCAGATAATGAAATGAATTACATTCCTCTTGGTAAAGAGAAGGGGGCGTGGATTATGGGTACAGAATGTTGCATACATTGTCACATGTGTTTATTTTGTCCATTAGTTTTAGTTAACTGTTGTTCTTTGATTTATGGGGAAGCAAATTTCAGGAAATGAGTATTGTGTAAAAGCCATAAAAACTGAAAAGGCCACTGCTATAGTACTTAAAGGAGGCCTATGGAGAAAGCCTGCCTTGGGGACAGGATGGTGTGACTTTAAGATCCTTCTCTGCCAGATACTGGTTCTTTGACCCTGGTCAAATAATGTAATCTCACAGTCTCATCAGAAAACTCTTTAAGACTATAAATTGTAGCAGTGGTGCCAGTCTTCATGGGTTAAGGGAGTTTCCTTTATTGGAAGTGCCTTACTGCAGGAAAATCAAGTCAAGAATGTTGACAAATCAAAGGAGAAAATAAGAAATAACAAAAATGTCATGGTGAAGTCACCATTGTAGAGTGGAAAGAAACTAGCTCTAGAATCAGGTGACCTGAGTTCAAATGGTTCTCCTGACCCGAGTTTGAATCTTGCCCCAGGATACTAGCTATGTGACACTTGGAAAGTCACCTAATCTCTATTAGTCTTCATTTTCTCATCTGTAAAATGGGGACGACATTGTTGAGGACCACAGAAATAACTTATGTAGAGCAATTTTTAAATTTGAAAGCATTATGTAAAATTCATTATCATTATTATTTGCACCCTGTGTGACCTGAGAGAAATCACTCCATCTCTCTGGGCCTCAGTAAATAAAAGGGTTAGACTCTCTGACCTCTGAGTTTTCTTCTATGGTTTAATCTCTGATTAACTTTAATCAGAGTTTAATCTCTGATTCTATGAATGGCTTCAACAACTAACCTTTGCATATATTCTTTAAAGTCTGCAAAGTATTTTACATTCATTATCTCATTTGAGAACACAAGTGGCTTGGGGAATTTAATCCAATATCATAGAAGAATATTTCCAAACATAGATATAAAAGTATTTTTATTATCTTTCTCTCTCTCTCCCCTGCCCCCTTTCCTGAGCTCTGGGGCATATGTGGAATAATAAGTGTGTAAGAAATTACCAGCATGAGTCAGCTTTATTATAGATGAATAGTTTATCTATAATGCATTTAACTGGAGTTCGCCTTGTTCTAATGAATTAACTCTCCTTTAGTGGACTGCAGCTGAGAATGTGTTTGGGAAAAATAGCCTTGCTACAAATCCCATCCCTAATAAGCCCTCCAAAACATGTACTACTCAACCAGCTTATTCTTCCAGTACCATTGTCGGCACCTCTTAAATGAATGTAAACATCCCATGATAAGTATTATTTTTTTATGTGGTATGTGCATTTTATGTAGATTGTCGGTCCTGAGAAGTAAAAATAAATGCAAACAGCCCTTACAAGAAAGAATTTGGCCTCCCTCTTTGGTTCTGAACACAATGTTCCTGTATATCTTAATTACTTTGTAGAGAAAAGTCCATGCTGATGCTTACATTCCCTCAAGGTTCTGGGGGAAAGCCTGAGAGATTGTAGCATGTAATAAATATCATTTATGAAACCTCATCTTGTGTGGCCTCTCTTCCCCCCAATATCTATCAACCAATTGATATTAATTGCTTTTAGAAAGGGTTTTTAACTGAGAAGTTATAGAAAAAAAGAGTATTTACAGAATAATTCTCTTGAACAGGGAGGCACTCTGTACCCTCCATGCACACAGAATGCATATAAGGCTCATGACTCCTGGTCCTGAGGGTCATTTTGTCTCTTTAAGAAGTCCCTACCAAGACTTCCAGGTCATGTGAGCAATAAGATGGGAGATCTATGCATCCTCTTAGATCCCTGTGACCTTTCAGACCTCTCCAAAATAGAAGCTATGCTTCAAAGATAAAGTAATTTCAGCTGTCTCCATGGCCTGGGACACCCAGAATCCAAAAGAATGTTTAAAAAAAATAAAAGCCCCGAATACGATGATACTCACTGACACTGAATTCACTTAACACCGCTCTCTACATTCTACAATATTAGCTTGAAACTTCACTAGCAACTCAGGGCCCTAACAGGATTACAAACCTACTCCTATACCCCAGTCTCCCCTTTCCCCCACCTCAGAGGTGGAGGCTTTAACTCTAGTCTGTGGAAGTTGGCCTGGACCTGACAGCCAGCACAGCCATGACCCTTTGGTTCAGGAGCAAAAGACTGATGGGATCATAACCCTATAGCCCCAACACTGCAAAACTCTGAAATGTGGTGCCAGAGTGGACCCCTGTAATGGCAAGCACAGAAGTAGTCCACACCTTGTTTCAGTTCGTTTCTTTTGAGCCTCGTATCAAGTTTATTAAGAAACAGAACACGTGAACCACAGCTTGTGAACCCTAGAACTCATGAACTCCTACAACAGGAAGGGGAGGAGCTAATGACCATGTATAATGAGAGGCCCAGGCTAGAGACAGCAGAACTGAGAAGAGGTCTCTTGTGGTGGCAGAGTCAAGAAGGAGAAAACTTGTGGTATCCCAGCACTCTGTTTGTCTGCTCTGTCTGTGTTGATGTGTGTTTGTGATACTTTGTACAGAAGCCCTGGGACCTTACTGGAAGCCTTGAAAGAGGATTTTCTGGTTGTATGTTTACAGAAGTCCTGGAAGAGGGTTTTGGAGGTCCTGGGACTTTATTGATGATTTGTGCTGACCTCTTGGACCTTGTTTGTGGGTCTGTGTTGATTTCTATGTTTATGATTTGTGTTGAGTTCTCAGACCTGTTGGTGGGTCTGAGTTGATTTCACAGGCAAATAGTGAATTGATGATGGTGCCTGGCAATGTGCATAAATATTATTGTGGCTCTGTCAAGCTTTGTATTCCCAGAAACAGGAACTATGAAGGACTTAAGGTAGACTGGACACTGTGAACTTCAGTATGGAACTGGAACTGGATGGAGAACTGGACAAGGAGCTGGACAAGAAACTGGGAGCTGCCTGCCTTTGAACCCAGGTGACAGTTAGAGCTGGAACCATGGAAGAGGAATCATGGAAGCTGAGAGCCAGCTGGCTTCTGGCTGGAGATCAATCTAGTTGGTCCACGGGAAGCAGGTACCTCATCTGACTTGATTGCTGCTGCTCATAGCTCATTTAATTCATTTCTCTGATAGCTCTGTCAAACTCACCTGTCACTTGCCTTTCTTCCCTCTCATAGTCTGTAGCAATCTTTACTTCTGTTAGGAAGGAAAACATAAAACAGCCGAGGACAGAGCATATGGATATACTTCTTTGCCCACAAAAGTCAATAGACTATTCCAGTAAAGTGCAATGATTTTTATGTTAGTGATCAGGCATTCCGTGTGTCCTTGTATCATAATAGTAACTTCTTATTTCCTAATATAACATAGGATTATCTCCATTTCAAAAGGAGGCATCTGAGTAGAACTTTAGTAGAGAAGTTCATCAATATCCTTCTTAAAATGTTGTACCCTGAAATGAAAGCAATTATTTAGATGTGAAAAATACAGATTTTTTACACCCTTGTTAATAATAATTACAACAATAATAGTAATAATCATAATCACATTAGCCAACATTTATATAGTGCTTATTATGTGCCAGCCATTGTTTTAAAAACTTTACAAATATCCCATTTTACTTTGCATTTTACATGTATTATACATATTTTACATTATTTTGTAGAATCTCATTTTTTTTATTACATATGCTATGTTCAGTTTGGGTTTTTTGCATAATCAGTTTTCCAAATCCTGGCCTAAGTCAACACTAGAGCAACACAATTTATCAACCATAGCAGAATCATAGACCAAATTAGCAAAGCATTTAATTAAGGCATAAAAGCAATGTGAATAATAGAGTGCTAGAAGACTTTTGTCACACTACAGAAATGTATGCAACCCCTTGAAGGTTACTGGGCATTTTAATTTTCTCTCCTTAATTCCTGTTAAATCTATCAGAATATTAGGAATGGCTATGGATGCTTTTGTGGACTTGGCCCAATAGTAAAACACATATGGTTTAGTTCATTCTGCCTCATGGAATTCTACTCCAGCCTCTGAGGACTAGAGTCCTTTGAGGCCTCTTGACTTGACAGAAACGTTCTCAGCTTTCTTCTAGAACTCCTGAGTTCAGGAAAATCACATCCACCCACTGCCCTCACATTTCCTCCTCATTCTGACCAAGTTATTTGCCACTTGTATCCGTGCTCATGGTCCTCTTTCAGAGCTCCACTTCTTAAAACTTTTTGCTTTCTAAAAGACTCATCATCAATCAGAGTGCATTCCAAACAGACTCCACTGTTTCTCAGGTAGCCACACACCCCTTTGAAGTACATAGTCAAAGTAATTTTTCCCAATGGACAAGAGTTTCAACTCCAAGAATCGTGGAAAATAAAGTTCTGGGGACTTTTCTTTTCTTCCACACAGACACAAGCAATAAATATTTTGTGATTCTGCAGTGAAGATCATTATACACTGGAATGAGCTAGTGAGAAAAAAAATAAGTCTCTCCTCTCCTATAGATATTTACTGACCATGGTCCTTAGGTGACTTTTAGTGTAGCTTTCAAAAGGTAGAGACTGTGCTGGACAATCTTTTAATTTCCTCCCTGCTGTTGTCATTCTCTTCAACTCAAGTGCTGACAGAGCAATTCCCTTTGACACACCTTTCCCCTTCCTTTACCATAAAAGGTTATTTATCTATGAAGGTTTAGTCCTGCCTGAAGGAAGGAAGATAAATTACATTTTTTCAGTTTAATCTATATGGGTTCCAAGAGTTCAAAAAAATAACTTTATAAAACAAAACAAGTTCAAATCTCTGAAATTCTTAACATCCAGTTCCCTTTACATTCAAATCCCATGTATTTCGAATGTATTTCAAATGGTATAAAGTATACTTACAAAAAAGTATCTTTAATTTACCAGACTGCTCATTGTCTTCCCCCACTAGCACTAGAAGTATATAGGTATTGAATTAAAATCATTGGCTTTCATTTCTGTGCACACCACATAGATTAATCTTCATATAGTGTTTATTTACAAGACCAATTTTTATCTTCTTTAGCCAATAAGTTTTGGAAAAGAGGAAGGGAAAGATGTCACCAGGCATCCAGAATGGACTTCTGGCATACAGTCACACAACTCAAAAAATCCCACCATTCATTCCTGTTTTGGTCACCTCACTGATTGTATCACCTCATCCTTTGTGAGAGGTATAATATGTCACTACAGAATAGAGAATTTCAGAAGATCCCTTTTCCAGTCTTTCATCAGCAGGTTTTTTTCCCCCACAACCCGAGAAGCCATGGCAGTAAATACAGACCACAGAAACATCACTCTGTGGTGGCAGTTCTAGCAAGATTCTCTAAATAATGAATCAAAGCCTCAAACAGCATCTCTGGGATACTGTTGAAGGAAGCGCCACACACTTTATGTAGCTCTGTGGTGTGCTTAACAAATCTTTAACAATGTTCTATAGTATTACTCATAATTTAGTCTGAAACACTTAGTAATTTCATAAAGTTTGCATCCTGACTCCAAAGTGAACCTTTAGAACAAAGCTGAAATGTTAAATGTGTTTTGGGTAAGTGGAAGTGATGTGAATTCATACATTACTAAACGTTTTTATCCTTCTTTCCATTTAACAGGTAATGCTTTCATCTTACACCGCCATCAATTTTCATTGTAGCCAACAGATATTAAGGCCCTTCCCTCTCCTATATAATGAAGCCCATAGATACTGCAGAATAAAAGAGAATGGGAGTTGGGGTTTTATTACTGATTTTTAGACACCTGGTGGGAACAAGTACTGTTGGTAATCATGTAGCAATGAAGCTCAGATGCATAGGCAAATAAGAATTTCTTTATTCTTGGGGTTGTCATTAAGTGCTTGGTAATATATCCCATACTGTCTGGGATTTTTGAAAGAACACAGCAAATATTCTTGGACGGTGGTTACTTACCCACTTCTAGATCTTTTGAAACTACCAGAGATTTTTTTCTCCCCTTTATTCTCCTCCTTTTCTCCTTTACCTTCCCACTTTATCACTCTTCTTCCTTTCGCCGCCTATTTCCTTTTTCTTTCTTACGTTATTTGTGACCTCAGGCTTCTCCTTCCCTCATTCTGCACATCAGCTCCTTTCATTTACCTCCCTCCTGAACCACCCTTCTTTCCCCAGGGAGTTACTGCCAGCTCATGCCCCACTGGATGACCATACCAGATCTTTTTGACTTAGCTCCAGGCAAGCAAGTAGACTAGGGAGGAGTAGGAATAACAAGAACTATGATTGAGACCTGTATCATTGTTTAATATCCTTTTCCTGCACAGCTTGCTCTCAGTGCTTTAATCTACCATCTCATTTTAGAAACCATCTTGTATGTGCCTCTGAAAATGAAATTATAATGCAAAAAAGACCATCAGAGATGTTTGGAAAGTTGCTTTCCTCCCTTTTTTTTTTTTAGAGGCAATTAACCTATGATTTGTGAGAATTCTTTCTCCTCTGCCTTAAGGTAGTAAGATTCAATTAGTTTATTTAAAGTCAGGACGCAGCAACCTCAAAACTTGGTAGAAAAATTTAATACACTAAAACACCTACACATGTTAGGCCATTTCTTGGCCTTCCCTATCATTGTAATGTTGTAGCTAATTAATTTCCCATCCATTAATGGGCAATCTTATTTCCTATAACAGTCACTTACTTTCTCTGGGCCAAAGTTCCTTCATCTGAAAATGATCAAGGTTGGAAAAAATAAATTTAGGGCCACTGAAAGAATTTTATGATTCCAAGTTTGTTATCCATGCTTATTAGAATTGGACTAGGACTCCCCTAATGTAATGCTTGTCACTCTGCATTTATGCAAATAGGACTTTTTAAAAATGGTACTCTGTTTATTGATCTTGTCAGTGAGAGTATTTGAGAAAGCTTGAGAATAACTTACTGCCCAAGTTAAAAGAAAAAAAAAGATCACTTAGGACTTCCAAAGACTTCCTTCACCTTCTTTTCACTGTCTCCCTTTTAAGATGAATGAATTAATGAATAAAAGGGATTTTATTTGTGTATATGTACCAAAATGTGCTGAAAGGAAGCATGGTGTAGTCAGGAAGACCAGAGTTCAAATCCTGTCTCTGGCACAATCTGACTAGATGACCCCATGTGAATCACCTAATCTGTCAAGAAATCCAGGAAAATCCCTAGAATTATACTTCACAAATAATATTCAGTTTTTCATTGGTAGAGGATGCTACCCACCAGAAGTTTTCTCTACATCTATGAAATCACAGGTTTGGCTCAAAGATATGCATGGTATGTTATGTATGTGTGTATATGTCAGAAATATTTCGGTAACAAATATAAATATTGAACTACTACTATTGGATTTGTTCATATACTAGCTTTGCTATTTATTATCTACGTGATTGGTGTTGTTTAGTTATTTCAGTCCTGTGTGACTCTTTGTGACCCTATTTTGGGGTTTTATTGGCATAGATACAAGAATAGCTTGCCATTTCCTTCTCTAGCTCATTTTACAGATGAGGAAACAAAGGCAAATATAATTAAGTGACTTGCCCTGGGTCATACACTAGTAAGAATCTGAGGCCAGATTTGAATTCATGAAGATGAATCTTCCTGATTCCAAGTCTAGCACCCTATCCAAAGTACCACCTACCTCCCCTACTCTCAGTGTGATCTTGGGCAAATTACTTGGCCTCTCTAGACCCAAGTTTTTTTTTTATTTGGAAAACATTAGAAGTTTGGACTAACTGATTTCAAGCTACTCAAGGGATTTTCCTAAAGTGTAAATGTGATGATTCCACTTTCATCTTACCCCTTCTACATCTGCTCAGTAAATTCCATTGTCTCGCTACCACCTCTTGTATTATATCTAAACTCTGTTGGGTGTTTACTGCCACTTTTGACATTTATACTACCTGGCCCCATCTTACCTTTCTAGCCTTCTTACATGTGACTCCTTTACAGGTACTTTTATAGTCCATCCATAGTAGCCCTACACACAAAACTCTATCTTCTGACCTTTGCAATGACTTGAATGCTCTCCCACTAGGAGTTAGGCCAAGCATCTATCTTCCACAGGCCTTTCTGGATATCCTTAGATGTACTTTCTCTTCCCCTCCAAGGTTACCTTGTATTTTCATTAATACATAATATAATACATACACACATACATGAATTCATACATAAACATATAGATGTGTAGCCAATCACAAGCAGTTCTTCTGAAGACTGCTGCTGTGAATAACTTTAAAGATCTAATCACATAGTATAGTGAATTCTCTATTTATCTAGCCATAAACCAAAGCAAAACATTCAAAAAAACTAGAGCACAACATTCACAACAATATAAAAGAACAATTTATTACTAAGGTGGCCACAGTCTTAAACAAAACATATCATTCAGTAAGTCACAATCTCCTCAAACAATATAGAGTACTCAAGTAAAGTCATCTTTCATCTTGACTTGAAGCTGGTTTCCAATCATCCTTAAGCAAGTCATCCTTAAGGGGTAGCAGAAAGTACAAACACCATCTACCCCTAGGTCAAAGTAAGTTACAATATCATCAGTCAGCACTGAGTACCCAATTCCTCTTTCATCTTAACTAGAGGCTGACTTCTAAATGCCATGGCTCCTCTTCCACACTTCCAGCTCTTGCCTGGATTCACACAAAGACAGCTCTCTGCTCCAGGTCTATATCTCAGCCTATAGGGACTATTCCACTTCAAGTCCTTTGCAGTTGCAGTTTCTAGGAAACAAAGCTTAACAGAGCTACAACAATATTTACACACATTGCCAGCACTATCATCTCAATTCACTTTCTGTCTGAGAAATCAACACAAATCAACAGATAGAGTACTTCTGTCTGACAAAGAAACACTAACACAAATCAACAGAGTACTTCTCTCTGACAAAGTACACAAATAAGAATATTTTTATCTGACAAATTAACAGAAATCATCAGTGCTCTGTCTGACAAAGTAACACCAATGAAGAACAACAGACAGAACAACAGGCAGAGTGCCAATATCACAAATATTCTCTCTCTTAGCTCTGCTTCATCCCCGCTTGTGCTCCAGCTTTTATCTGCTCTTCTACTTCCTGTTCCACCCATCCTGTTCTCTCTTTTGGCAGGTTCCTCCCACTGTGGGCTCCACAGTGATGACATTATGCCTATTAAGTACAGGGAAGGTCTCCAAACTCCCTTAGGCCTATTAAGGGCAACGCAAATATAGTTTCAAACAAAGACTTAACACAATCAAAGGTGAGGTTCAAAGGCACTTGAATAACTGAAACAAGTAGCAAAGTACTACTTTGCTTGCCATCACAATAGATAAGTATGTGAATACTTCCTCAGTTAGCATGAAAGGTCTTGGAGGGCAAGAATTGTTTTGTTTTTTCTATCTTTTGTACCCACCATAGTTGCTGGCACATAGTAGGTGCTTAATGCCTGCTTGCTTTATTGTTTGACCTCTAAGGTTCCTAAGCTTTCTATATGTGATCCTATGTGCATATGTTCCTCATTTAAATAAAATCAAAATATAAATGCCAAATTTAGAGCAAAAATTGATAAATTAGGGTTGATAAACAAGTTTTTTTTTTCACTGTCCAAAATACTTCCCTAAAAGGGTACTTTTAAGTAATGAAATAACCTGATGATTTTAAAGAGATACAACATTCAAGACTCAAAACTCTTCTGAAATATATACTTTACCTAAAGCAAGTTAAAAGATTCTGGAATCCAATGGTGGGTTTTACCCCATCCCATTCTTCCCTTACACATAATTAGTTTTCTGGAACATTAACTCATGTTCTTAGGATGGATTTAGATCTTAAACTTTTCACACTACTAAACTTTCCAAGGTTCCTGAACCCACACTCAGAGCATTGAGACTCCTATGTCCTTTAATCTCTGAATTCCTATTTCTGAACCTGAACTATTTGCCCTGCTTTCCTTCCTCTCTCCTAACCCCTCTTTTTGCCATTGCCACCATCTCTAGACTTTGGACTTAGAACTTGTTCTCCTCCCCAGATTTTTTTTTTAATTTCCTTTCCCCTACCTTCAGATACTTCAGACAATAAACAAGTATTTTCTAGAGTTTATCTGTAAGAAAGAGAGAATATACAAATTAGAAGTCATTCAGGTTAAGGTAATTAGAAGTGTGAAAATAAGAAATATCTCCAGTCTGAGCAACACTTAAGATTTCTGACCTTATCTTTACCTGTCATTATCCGAATTGAGGTAGGCCTATGTTGAAGCGTGCTACATGAAACCTTTTCTGATCTCTTCCCTCACCTTTTTCCCAAATTACCATATATAATTACTCTGAATTTATTTGTATTTCTTCTTTTAATATTTATCACATATATGTATATGCTTGTGTACTTAGTTGGAATGCAAACTCCTTCATAGTATGGATTATTGGGGTTTCTTTGTATCTGGGTCCTTAGAATCTAGTACCTGTCACTAACTCTTGAGATGAGCCAATTTTGCTGCCTTGTGGTGCCAAGCAGGAAAAAAAAAATCTTTTCTTTCTAACAAATAGGAAACAAATTTGAGATTTACCTAGATAGGTTCTTTGGACTACCCTCATTAGTACATTTTCCTAATCCCAGGTCCATTTGCAGTCAGACAGAAAGTCTCTTGTTGCCTTGTCATGCTCATAGTAACTCTCCTCCCATCCATAAAGTATTTTACTTCATAGTATTTGGCTAACTTGTTCTATTACCAATGGAAAGTCAATGAATTATAATATAATTATCATTCCCATCACTTCAGAAAGATCAGATTTCAACACAGTACAAACAGCATGTCCAAAGTTGGTACCACACGACCTTTCAAATCGTACTGCCCAGCATTGTCTTCTCTAAACCATCTCTGTGCTGAACTGGATAGTTTTCTGCCAACCAAAATACACTCTATGTTCTTATGCTTCTGAATCTTTGCTTAGATTTACCTGTAATACTTGCCTTTTCTCCTTCTCTCAGAACACTGAATTCCAACTGGTCTTTAAAGCCTAATTCAAATACCATTTCTTTCACGATGGCTTTCCCGGTCTCCTTAGCAACAAGATTCACTATAGACTTCTCATTGTACCTCATTTTGTAATGCTATAATGTGCTAAATTTAAATAATGTATGTAATCTATGTTTCTTATCATACTTTATAGACAATAATCTTTTTGAGGGCTGAGTTCATTTCTAATTATTCAATAAACATTTATTAAATGTTTGCTATGTAGTGTCAAATACTGTATTAAAATCAAATGTACATATATATGCATACACACTCATGTAAATACAAGATACAGAGTAGATGGATGGTAATCTTAGAGGGGAAGATACTAGTTGCTGCTGAGGGGTTGGAGAAAAGCCTCCAGCAGAAGGAGCAGTTGAGATAAGACCTGAAAGAAGTCAGAGATTTTCAGAGGCAGGGGTTACGAATAAGAGCATTCCCTTTGTACAAGTGTTGCACAAGTGTGGAGAATAGCCCTCACAAAGCCATGGAGACAGGAGATAGAGTGCAGATGGGGAGAAGAATGAATTCTGTCATACCTATTTAAATTTTGTGTCTCCCTCAAAGCCCAGAAGATAATGCTTTTCACACAAATGGTGCTTAAAAATGATTGTTGTCCTGAAACATAAAACATATAGTTCTACATAGTGTTCAGGTTCACTAAATATTTGTCTTATATTAAATTAAAAGAAATTAAAAATGAAAAGAAAAAAATGTCATATATAAATGAAAAGAAAAATGAAAAAAATTGGCAGCCAATAGATCATGGAATGTCCCACTCTTGCAGAAAGGCTAAGTTTTCACCAACCAGATCATGTATGACCTCATTTGTTCAGTGTAGGTGGGATCTGTTTTAGACCTTTGATTCTATGATTTGTAAAATTTTATCAACACTAAAGATAAGAGAAGAAATTGGGAAGAGAACAAAGCAAACAATCACATAATTTTCATGGCTGTGAAAGGAAAGTAATACTACCCAACATCTGGGTAGATTTTAGTGAGCTTTTCCAATAATTTGCATTACACACAGGTGTCCCTGATGAATTACAGCCTCACAGAGACATAGCTGACTTGTATAGCACTACTTTGGAAGAAAAAAGAAAGAAAAATGTATCTGACAAAAATTATCCAAGGAATTTAGGAGGAAGAGTAGATATAATATTTTTTCCTCTACTATCAATCAGTAAATATTTATTGAGCACTGGGAGTGTGGTTTGGTGGAAGAATTTTGGGATTGGAGCGAGAAATTCTTATTTGAAATCCCAGTTCTATCACTTACAAACTAGAAAAGTCATTTCCCCTATCTGTTCCTCAGTTTCCTCATCTGTAAAATGAGGACATGGAACTAGATAATCTCTAAGGTCCCTTCCAACTCTAAATCAATTTTCTTGTGAAAGTCACTGTGGGAGGCTGAGGCAGGGGAGTAAGATGTAGAAGGAAAATTGTAGATGGTGCCTATCCTTTAGGAATATACAGTGGAACTGAGGTGATATTTACAATACACACAAATGAGCTTTGAATATCAGGAAACAACATAGACTGAAATGTAGATCCAAAATGGCCCTAAGTATTTCAGACTTTGTGCTCATGTGGATAAGATCTAATCCTAGAAGCTTAATTCTAAAGCAAGTCATTTTCTCTCTAGAATCTTATTACTCCCACCCCCAGATTCTTTTTCTGGGGAAATCTCCAAAGTAAAGTTTAGTGATAATTTACATTTATGTTTTCTTAAATGTATAAACTCTTAAAATTGTACTAAATATATAATAGACATATTAGGTAAAGGCCTTCATTCAATATGTTGTGTTGAGTTATTTCAGTCATGTCCAACTCTTCAGGGCCCCATTTGGGGTTATCCTGGCAGATACTGGAATTGTTTAACACTTCCTTCTCCAGTTCATTCTATAGATAAGGAAACTGAGGTAAACAGAATTGTGACTTGCCCAGTGACACACAGCTAATAAGTGCTTGAGGTCAAATTTGAACTCAAATCTTCTGCTCTATCCACTGTGCCACCTAGTGGATTTTACATGCTCTCTACACACAAAAAAAAATAGTGACACAGAATTGTGCACAAAGTATTCAGAATCCCACAAATAGGCATACTTCTGTATAGGAGATTTTGTGATTCTGCCTCAGGAGAGAAAGATTCAATTGAATTTACATGAGTTCGATTTAATAAACACTTCTTAAGAACATGTTATTTGCAAGGTACTGTGCCAAGCACAACAGATACAATTGTCAAATAACAAGATAAATGAAGATTAAAATAATCAGGGAAGATTTCTTGGGAGAGGTGGATAGTGATCTGGGACTAAACACTATATAACAGAGATGAATTGTATAACTATAACTGTGTATAACTGTATAAAAGAGATAAATCTATACTTAGTGGATCCGGGTTCGAATTACACTGTTGACACTTTGTAGCTGTGTGACCTTGAACAAATCACTTAGCCATTTTTCTTAATGTGTAAAATAATGGGTTTGGACTAGATGATCTCAAAAGTCTCTTCGAGCTCAAAACTTGGGATCCTGTCACTGACTATATATTTCTGTAGCTCAGCAAGTCAGTGCTTGAGAGCCATTCCTTTCAAAACTAGCTTTCTTTCTGCACTTCAAGATGAAACCCCTGTGGAAGGAGAAGATTGTTTAAGGCTCGCAAAAACTTAATCCAAAAAGTTCCATAAGCATAACTCTGTCTCTCTGCCTCTGCCTCTCTCTCTGTCTCTGTCTCTTTCTGTCTCTCTGCATCTCTCTCTCTGTCTCTGACTCTGTCTCTCTGCATATCTTTCTCTCTCCCTCCCTCCCTCCTTCTCTCCCTCCCTCCTCTCTAATGTAGCACAGAAAAAACATATCTTTTTGAATGACTCCAAGCATTCTCCAGAGCACATGGGGCTCCTTAGAAGGCAGGGTTTCGAGCTCCTGTAACATGATTACATTGTTGTGACATTTCATTACTTTTTTCATTTCGATGAATATGAAAGCTGGAACATTAAAGTTGCAATGAGGATTGGCATCTAATGCCCTGGCTATAGAAGCTGCTCTAAGACTCCAAGGAGGTGTGGACACTGGTCCTTCCACATCTCAGCAAGCCATTCTGCAGGTGTCTTAGCTCTAATCACATTGTGCAAGTGATGGTGCATGAGCTGTTCCCCAGTCATTGTTATTCATCTCCATCACCTACCATTGTCTGCAATCTTAAATTGGCAGACTCATCTATCAAACATCCTCTTCCTACACATGCTCTATCACGGAGCAAAGATGCATGTAAAACCATCCCTTCATGGGGTCTGGGTGAGGTTATTGCTTCCCATTCCATTCATGCATTAAAAAAATTTTTTTATGTTTTATTTTCTTTCAGAAGACGATTTATAGCGTGTTCTGCATTTGACTTTTACAAACACTTTCCTTTGTATCTAATGAAGAACCTCAGGGTTGAAAGGTGAAAAAAGATCTAGAACAAGGGTGAGGAAACTGTGACCTTAAGGCCACATGTGGCCTTCTAGGTCCTTGGGTGTGGCCTTTGACTGAGTCCAACTTTTACAGAACAAATCTTTTTATTAAGGGAATTTGTTCTGTGAAGTTTGGATTCAGTCAAAGGGCTGCACTTGAGGACCTAGAGGGCCACATGTGGTATTGAGGCCACAGGTTCCCCACCACAAATACAGCTTCCTTTTGCTGATGCCTCAATATCTGCAGTGTCATGCCCACAGATATAATCCCAGATCTTTCCCTCTGATGCAAATGATCATGTAATATCCTCTAATTGCATCTACTATATCTTTGTACAAGGTGGGGAGAAAACACTTTATAGCTACACCAAAAGGATGTGCAATTACCAATATATTACAATATTAAAATGTGTGTCACCATTCTTGTTAGGAAATGAAAAGACGAAAAAGTTTTTATCTTTTTTAGTATACTGGGTATAACAGGGGTGCAAGGCTCAGGTTGATTTATTTGAGGATGTTTCCTTATACTCATATCTCACTTGGGACTTTGCAAAAATACTTAACGCTGGATACAGTTAAACAGACTCTTCAGGTTTAATGTCAACAAAATAATGATAGTAGCTGATATTTCTATGAATTATAATTAGCACAGGATAAGAAGGGCTGTGTCTGAGAGCACCAGCATAGGGGAAGCATTTCTACCCATGGCCAACATTATCTCTACATTTCATCTCATAGTCTTCCCCTGACATGAAACAACCCAGTACAACGACCCCTGGCCTGTTGTCTACCTGATCTTATCACCCTTGCATCCAATTCCTAGGCACCATCTTGCCACCACTCCCAGAAGGAATGGATGGGCCATTTCCATTTCCCTTCCTCCATACTGAATCTCTCTTCCTTCATACTGAATTGGGTGCAGGAACAAAAATGTCAAGTTCTGATTTACATACTGTTTTAAGAATTGCAAATCAAATTACATACATTATCTCAATTCTCACAACAGCCCTGTGAAGTAGGCAAGTAGTTCAAGAATTATTATATTCATTTTATACAAGAGGAAATTGACCATCAGAGGGTTTAAGTGACATGAGGTCATCTGGAAAGTTCCAGGATCAGAACCTGAACCCATGTCTTCTAAATTCAATGATCTTTCCACTACCCCCTTGAAGGTGGCATGTTTTTTTATTTTTTTTTAATTAATGAAATTTAGAGAAAGGTTATTAGTTATATGCAGAAATACTGAATGGGATCTGCAATCTCATTAGTTCATAAGTCCCCTCAACTGAAGCAGATGACAACACATTCTATTCTTGCGGTTCCCATGAAATTCTTGTCTGCTTTCCCTCACAAGCTCTTTGCAGAGGCTCCACCAAATATAATGGAGATCTTTTCTCCCTTTTTTTGACAGGATACTCGTGGAACACTATGGTAGTTTGTGCATGCGGCCCCCTTACTCTTGCTATGTGACCAGTCTGTCTTATCTTCTTGTCATACACTTTTTTGATGATGTTCTTACTCTGTTCTTCCTAGGGGTTTATTGTTGGTTATATGTTGGCGTCTGCTCACATTTTGCTCACGCGTCATTGCCCTCTGGGTCCTACGCCTCTTTCGTTCTTAGGAGTCAGTGGTGTTCCAGCATCTCACTGTCATATAGCAATACCAGTAAAATGTTAGTATTAAAAAGCTAGACCTTTGATTTCATGGCAATCTTGGGCTCCGTGAAAGAGCTTTACAATTTTCCAAAAAAGCAATTAGGCCCTCATTCCCCTCCCCCCCTTTTAACTCTAGGACCATCTGTATGGTCTGTGGTGTATATACATAGTTAGACAATCTCTGCCAGGTATGGCAGTGATAGTAAGGATGTGATCAATTGTTGAATATCACTCATGAAAACATACTTATTCTCCATTAATGCCTTCATTAATAATGCCCTCAATTTATGTATAGATGACTTTCACAAAAATTTTGCATAGATAAGAAAGGTTATGTGGGCATGTTATTATATACTTGGTCACTTTCTTGATATTCATTATATCTTAAATTATTTTGGTTCCTATTATACCTTTCCCTTCCTTCAGATACTTTGCATATGTCTGTCATTCCTTCCCCAGCTGCTTCCACATGTGACCTCCAGACCACAGGTTCCCCACACCAGAGTCCTAAAGCATGTATCTCTTTTATATAAACTTGGTCCAATATGAATGCTTTTTCCATCTTTGTTCTCTTTAAAGTTCTTTCTTCCTCCTTCACAAGCACTTCAGGAACTGTGATGTTAGAATCCAAGAGGAATGGTTACACTGTCCTTCATAGAAAGAGTGGTTTTGTCTATATCTTTACATGTATACATAAACATATGTATATATGCATATGTGTGTATACACACATATAAATATTTTTTATATGGCAAATCTTTTATATTTTCTTCTATTTGTAGCCTTCTTTCTCTTTTTATTCCTAAACGATCTTGAGAAGACTGTTTTGTTGGATGTCCTGCCAAGCTATCTTTAGCTAGGATTTATCCTAGCTTATATATATATATATTTTTTTTTTAAACTCAAGCATAGAAATATATTTAAAAAAAACTCAAATATGTAAATTCAAAAAGACTACTTCCATTTCTGCTACTGGATGAAGAACTTGAGTTGTGCTTCCCATAGTGTTTCATTTAGTTGATTCTTTTGTACAATATATATTAAACATCTAATGTGCAGAAAGACTCTATAATGTTCATAATGTATAGTAAGAGAACAAAGGGGAACCAAGTTGTCATCAACAACAGATATCTCCCAGATATCAGTTCCTCTGCCTTTGAAATTATTTAGCATTTACTTGTGTGTGTATGTTATTTTCTTCCCTGTGACCTGTTTTCTGTCTCCTTCCCCAAAATCCAAGTAACATATAAACTCACTGAAGGCAAGGATTGTTTAATTTTTTGCCTGTGTCTCTCGTGTTTATGATGCCATGGGGCTGGTGCTTGTTGAATTGAATTGACTATACAAGCACGGGTTTTTTTTTTCAAGTGCCTTACAATATAATGAAGGTGAGGGAGAAGACATGCACAAAAGTAACTACATGTGATGAAAGGGAGAGTGAATAGAGTTCAAAGGAAAGGTCCAGGAAAAAGTGCTCTGAGAGATTTGAGAAGGTAGAGATGAAATACTAAGTGGCTTTTCACAAACAATAAATGCACTTAGAGTTCAGGAAAGTTATCCATCATTGTGGAGTGCACAATTGGTGTCAATACTTGATCCTTTCTGCATCCTCTTCCATGTTGGAGGGGGGCAGATGGAATCCTTCTTAGCTCTTTCCTATTTCCTCACTGCGGGATGGTTTGAGGTGCTAAACTCCTATGAAAGTGGGGTCACTAAATCATACTTAAGGATCACTGAGGTTGGCATTTTGACTTAGAAAATTATATATTAACATTATGTATGTTTCACTGTAATTTTATTTATTTTGTTAAATATTTCTCAATTACATTTTAGTCTGGTTCAGCCTCACTTGGCAGGGTTGCAGGCCACATGGGCTGGCCCTGTGTTTGACAGCTCTGGGTATGATATTTTTTTTTCCTTCTCTCTATCCTCTTTCTCTCTAAAGATTAATCAACCCCAACCTTTTAGAACATTTAACTTTCTCTTTAGCCTAGGGGTAATGAAATGTCCCTTCAGGTCTACAAAGTGCCTTTCTCTGCTATCTTACGGATTTTATTTCAGATGGAAAGCTAATGGCACCATCATAGTAGCCGAGTCCCTGATCAGGACAATTCTTAACATTCAAGTAAAGGTTTGACTTTCTGTTCCAATTTAAGTTTACCTTTGGCTAGCTTCTGCCCTCTTTACATTTGTTACAAATGTCAGAATATGGAACACCTTTCAGTAAAAGAAGTGAGCACAATGTATTCTTTTGTCTGCTACCCGATAAACCTGAGGATAGGAAGGTGAAGAAAGAACAAGCATTTTGGGGGCTTCCTTCAGTCTTTGAAAAGTTAGATAAAACCAGGATCTTCAGCATAAGTCTTCTGCTCCAAGATACATTGGAGAGTCCAAAGACCCTCCTCAGTCTCCCCCTTCTAGACCACAGTCCAGCCAAAACTTTGCTTTAACCTTTCAGTCTCTCATTTTCTCTTTTCAACTGCTGTTCCATTGCTTGTGATTCTGGCTTAGTTCATTAAGTCCATGATATGATTAGATGTCCCCCACTGATCCTGCTACTTCTCTTTTGAAGTCTCTCCCTCCTCTTCTTAATGTATGTCTCATAGACTTTGTGTGTGAGTGTGTGTGTGTGTGTGTGTGTGTGTGTCTTTCTTTCTGTCTGCTTCCTGAAATACTCCTAGGCATAACTCAAGTAGACCTTGCTCAAATATTGTAAGAGTTCCAAGTGACATCACTGAGTAGAGATTAATTTTCCCTTCAAACTACCAATCCTGGGATGCCAATTATTTCTCAAACCCCTGCTATATAAGTATCCAAGACAACATTGAACCCATGTCTTTTAACTCCAGAAATGGTGTTTTTTTTTTTCCACTGTAGCATGCCGCTTCACTCACGAGCTGACCATTATAAATCTTGAAGTCTCTTGCAATATGCTTTATAAATTAGATTGCCTACTCAACAGGGAGAGGGCCATAGCCTCTCTATTGTTTCTGTTCCTTACCTTGGTGTCCCTTATGCAGTACTAAGAATCATTTGGACATTCATTTCCTGATACCCCAAAATGCTAAAGCTGTGAGCCCAAAATTGGTTTGTAGTTACATAGAACACCACTACCACCATCCACAGCAATACAATAATAATAAATAGCTAATATTTATATAGCACTTACTATGTGCAAGGCACTGTGCTAACCACTTTACAATTACACATATTACCTGACACAAGAGAAGTATCTGATAAACACTTATTGATTACTAAATAAGTGCAAATTGAATCCCATACAATTCTCCTTAATGCTGTCTTCTAACTAACCTCTACCATCTTGATGCCTTTAGTCATCCAATGCCTCCATCCTCCCCAACACCCTCCCCAGTGATTCCATGTTGGGAATAAACTTTCTCTTCCAATCTCCACTGAAATCATTCCCTTTCTTCAAGGTCCAATCCAAGTAGCACTTTTCCCATGCAGTTTTCATGACCTCTCAGGTAAAAGTGATCTCTTCCTCCTCTAATTTCCCATCATATTTTGCCTGGACCTCACTTTTGCATTTTTTATGTATCCCGCTCTCTTTCTAGAATTGCTATTTTAAATTTCTCAGAATGGAAACTCCATCTTTCCTTGACACTTTGTGCAAGATTTTGCTCACTTTCACTTATATATCTATATGTACACACGTATAGATATATGTATACATATATATGTATATATGATATATATAGATGTATATACACAACTATATGTAGATATGTATCGAATAGACAATTACTATTGCTCTAAGTTATCATCTTTATTATCAAAATAAGCATCTATTAAGCATTCATCTGCCTGATAAGTGATGATTGCAAATGTAGCATATATACTATATGGTCCCTATGTCCATGGACAAATGAAAGAGCAGGTAGCATTTTATCCTCTATAGACCTCAGAAGAGCCAGAAGCTCCTGAAGCTAACATTTTACTATAACGAGTTGCAAAATATGTTTAGCTACTATGACTGGTGCGATAAAGAGAACAGGGCAATTCATGCTTTGTCCCCACTGTGAAGAATTAAAGAACACAACAATCTGACACATACCCTCCTTCAGCTAAGCCTGAAAGGTAGCTGTATCAGCAAGCACCCCAAGCATCCTCAGGGTTTGCTGCCAACACAGGTTCTTGGATCTGCTTTGATAAAGGAAAGCAACTCAAAATGGGTTAACAAGCTTACTTTAATCACTCAAACATCTTCACCTAGTTCAGGGGAAAAAGGTCAGCACCCCGAACTTCAGATTATACAGACAGAATTATCAAGACAGAAACAGATCAAGTAGACAGATTTCCAAACTGTCCAACCATTGCATCCATACCAAATCAACACCTGGTTTTCAACATGTGGGTTTTTCAAAGCCGAGGGGGGGCTCTCAACAACGGCTTCTCAGAATCCAGATCAAATCACAGAACACTTCTCAAAGTGAACCCCCAAACAAAGCTACACATCAGGGCTTATATAGCCTTCTCCTGGCTCAGAGAATGTAACAACCTTATTGACTCACTGGCCAATCAAGAAGTATCTACTGAAAAACAAGCCTCCCACCCCAGGCTCCAGGTGCACTTTAGCCTAGGGGAGGGAAGATCTTTAAATTTACATTCCCATTACAGTAGCACAAACTTAGATAGTTGTCAAAGTGTGGGAAAGAAGAGTATTTCTTCCATATTGTTGTACAGTAGAATTAGCAATTTTGTTTTTGCTTTTTTCTCCATCATCAAAAGAAATCCTTAATCTCTCTCATGCTCTACCCTCTCTAGTATTTCTCCTTCCCTATCTAATTTATAAATTTTTTTCTCCATGATCAGCAACATTTTATCCCAATAAATAATCTCAGGGTTCCTTTCCCCACATCACCACAGCTTCTGCAGTGACACAAAAATTGCATTCTAGACAAAATCCCTTTCCGTGGAGTAAGGGATATCTAAATCTAATTGGTGTCTCAATCTGAGATTCTAATATATCCCCTTGGCTGCTATAGTAACTAATTCTCATTCCTATTCAAATGACATCTTAATTATTTTATATTATTTGTATTTTATTAATTACAAAGTTGATTTGAGCTTATAGTCTCCACTTCTTGCACCTGTTGGTGCTTCTTAACTCAGGTACCAAAAGCACCAATTACACCTCTGACTCCAACTACCTGGATCATAGTATAAGACAGCACAGGTTAGATGAGTCAATAAAAGAGCTCCTCCCAGCCCTAGTTATCAAGTAATCATGCCTCCCCAGGCTGAAGATTGTGCTCAAATTCTATCTTCTGCAGGAGATTTCTCCTAGTCTGAAGCTGCTAGGATCTTCTCTGCTAAAGTTACCTCCCATCTTCTCTGTATATATCTTGTATGTGGCGAGTGATTTCTATGTGGTCTTCCTCATTAGGATGTGAGATCCTTGGGAGTAGAGATGATTTTTCTTTTCTTTGTATCTCTAGCACTTAGCACAGTGCCTGACGTATAGTAAGTACATGCTTCATAAATGCTTGTTGACTCATTTAGGGCTTGTGAAATCTTGGTGCACTGACCAAGATTAGATTATTACATGTTTTATTAGTATGTAGAAACCCTCTGTGTAGTTCTATCTTCTGTGTACTTATTCTGTCCATAGTGGCCCTCATGGATCAGTAGGTACTCTTGGGGGTTGGAGGGAAGTGGATTTTGGTAGAGGTTTATTTGGGCCACTGCTCAGTTGTCTTATGTTTGTCTTATAAGTTTCTTTGCTTTTTAAAAAAATCTTGTCTGAGAAACAATATTTAATTCCTTATATTCATCTACTATTTCTAGTAGAAAGAAGAAAGGAAGAATAGAAGCTTATATTAAACACCTATTTTATACCAGGAACTATGATAAGTGCTTTACAAATATTAACTCATATTATCTTCACAATGACCCTCAGAGGTACTATTAATATAATATTATCATGTTATATTATCATACGATATAACATGATATATTTGTAATATGTACTGGTATCATTCCAGTTTAGAGATGGGATAAGTGAGGCAAACATAGTGACTTGTTCAGGGTTCCAGAGCTAGCAAGTGTCTGAGGTCAGATTTGAACTCAGTTCTTCCTTAGTTCAACAACTCTACCACTTAGCTGGCCTATAAAAGAAATAGACAAGGGGGCAAGAAGCATTACCATTGCACAGTGTTTCCAAGGGATGGATCATTTTCATTCTCAGTAGGTAATGATGGCAAAGAAAATCTTTACAGTTAGTAGAGGCAAAATATCTTTTAAAATGATAGCTATTGCTTAGAAGGTGATATAACACATGCAGTGCTTTATAGACTTAATCACATTTGAAATGTAATGATATGATGGGGTAAATACTATAGATATCATCATCACCCTTTTACAGATGAGGAAACTGAGGCTGAGAAAGATGAAGTACCTTGACAGTAGTCACACAGCTAGTAAGTGTAGAATGTAGAGTGAGTCAAGTGCCTTAAATTAACTGTTCTTAAATCAAAACTCAGATGATTCTTAAGGAGATCTGGTCTGTAATTTTCATAAACATTTTATTCTGGTGAAGTGAGTGGACATACTAAGTTGGGTAATTGCCAATCTGTCTTCTAATTCTTTAATGATCCTCCAAAGTACTTCTAGAGTATACTAGAAGAATCATAAAATATCCCAGTCTTTAGCATTATGGAGCAAAGATACTTCTCATGGGAAAAGAGTAGGGCTTTTTGTTTGACAGTTTTGCTTTGGTTTTTTTTTCCCTGACTTTGACAACAACAACAACCACACACACACACACACACACACACAAACACACACTACTGATTAGGAGTTATTGACAAATTCCTCTTGGGCTGGCATAGGAAGCATCAGGGAAAGGAGACCGAGGAACAAAGAAGGATCGCAAATGAAGCAAGTTTTTAGATGTAATAGCTCCAACAGTAATGTCTGAGGCAGATTACAATTAGTACACTTAATGAGAGAAGGAACGTATCTTCATGAACTTCCTTTCTTCCTCAATCTTCCTGAGCTATAACTGAAAAAATAATTAGAATACAAATTAAGGCTTTAGAGCTCACAAATCAATAATTTCTTACCATTTGAAATCCTTAGAAGTGGAGCATATTATTAGAGAATGGGACTCTATAAAATAATAGAAGAAGGGTCAGTTAGAGGGGGGAGGGGAAGGGAATAAGCATTTATATAGTACATACTATGTGCCAGGAACCGTGCTAAGTACTTTTATAAGTATTACTTTATTTGATCCTCTGTTATCCCCATTTTACAGATGAAGAAACTGAAACAAACAGAGGCTGTGACTTATACGGAGTCACACAGCTAGTAAGAGGTTGTATTTGAACTCTGATCTCCCTGATACCAAGCCCAACACAGTATCTGTTGTGCAACTGTTTGCCCAAAGAGAAGACACAATGATCCTATATTACATGATAAAGGGTCCCCACCAATGCTAGTCCCAACATGTCAAGTTACTAATTCAATTCAATTCATATTAATTACCTACTAGGTTGTAGGCACTGTGCTAGAAACTGGGGAAATAAGAGAAAAACAAAATAATCCTTGTCCTCAAAGAAATATTACCCTGGAGGTAAAACACGTATAGGTATTTTATTGTTGTTGAGTTGCTTTTTAGTCAAGTCTGACTCTGTGACCCCATTTGGGGTTCTCTGTGCAAAGATACTGGAATGGTTTGCCATTTCCTTCTCCAGCTCATTTTAAAGATGAAGACACTGAGGCAAACAGGGTTATATGACTTGTCCAAGGTCACACAGTAAGTGTCTGAGACTAGATTTGCCTTTTCTGTACCTGTTCTCTAAACTTCTGGATCCTGTTAGAGAAAATCACACCAAATGAATCCACTACAAATTCTCCAACATCAACTAGATTTTCTTTTCTACAGGGTGGTCCTTTAATTTTTCTCTGACTGCCTTTTAGTATACACCTCACAGCAATTGTTCTAAACCATCCCCCTTTCCTCCTAAGTCTTCCAACATTGTCCCTGCCTGACTCTCTCTTAGAAGATTACTTCAAAATTGAGGCCAGTCCTCAAAAATTCCTGTGTCTTCTCTATTACACCTCAAGGTTGTTCTACAACTTTGTCAGTTTTTTTTTATTTTTTTTATCCTTTGCTCCAGTCAGAGAATGAGGTCTGTAACCTTGAAAAGAAGAGCACCCATCATCCTCTTGACTCAACTCCTTCAGGGACTTGACCTGTTCCTTTCTTTCCTCTTCAGTATCTCCCTATTTATTGAATCCTTTCCAATTGGCTAGAAACAAGCTGAGGCATCCCCCTCTTTTAAAATATAACAAAAGTACAACAGCATCCTTTGTTTAACTCTTCCATATACTCAAACTATTATATGTCTATGTATGTATATCTATGTATATATAAAAATTTTCTCACTTTAACTGATTTACACTCATTGCCTCCATTTCTTCACAACTGATTCTCCCTTTAACCCCTTGAAATCTGGCTTGTGGTTGCTCTAATGAAACTACTGTTTTGAAGGTTTTCAAGAAGCTACTATTAAATCTAACAGATCTTTCTCTGTCTTTATACTTCTTTTTTGTTTTTGTTTTTTGGAGGGCAATTGGGGTTAAGTGACTTGCCCAAGGTCACACAGCTAATTTTTGTGTTAAGTGTCTGAGGCCGGATTTGAATTCAGGTCCTCCTGACTCCAGGGCCAGTGCTCTATTCACTATGCCACCTAGCAACCCCAGTCTTTATACTTCTTAACATTTATGCAGCTTATACTGCAATTAACCACCATTTCCACCAAACATTTTCCCTTTCATTGGCATCTGTAACACATTTTTTTCTAGTTCCCCTTTTTCTCTTATTTCTTTTCAATCTTCCTTATTGGTTTATTATTATTAATATTATATTATTGTTAATTTTTTATTCCTTAAATTTGAATGACCTGTAAGTTCCTTTTAAGGCCCATTTTTAACTCTGTCTACATTTTCTCCTTCATTGATATCATTTACTTCAATGAGTTAAATTATAAATTTTAGCAGATGCCTCCTTTATCTATGCAACTAGTTTAATAAATGTCCTGAATTCTAGTCTTGTATCTATGTACAACTTGTTCTTGGACACTTTTACCTGGATATTTCACCAGCAAATTAAACATATGCAAAATTGAACTCAACACGACTCCCACTTAAACAATACTCCATGAGATTTAGTCTTTTCTGTTGATAGCATTGTCATCTTTCCAGTGACCCGGGTCAAAATATCAGTTATAGTTGAATTTCTCTCCCCCTCCTCCACCTTATTCCTAAGACACTTGCCATGTCTTAATTATTCTACATACAAACCATCTTTCGAACTTTCTCTCTTTGCTTTACAAAAAGGTTTTTCTTTTTTTTCTGAACTTGTAAAACTGACATACATAATCATTTAAAAGAATTCAAGAAAATGAATTTTATTTTAAATATATATTAAATGTGACATTAAATATTATAAATTCTCTATTTGTCTATTTCCCCTTCTGAAATTCTCTATGCTCTCTTCTTTGTAGTTTTAGTATTTCATTATTGATTTTTTTCCCTTTCTTTTTGTCATTTTTGCATTGATAAAAAAGTGACAGATAGACAATAGCATGGGGGCAGAGAAAGGGATGGTAAAAAAGGGCAGCATGGGGAAGGGATGAGAGGGGAAGGGGCAAAGAAAATCACTCACATAACCCTGAATTAAAGTTGGAAGCACTAGGCAGCATAAACCTTAGGGCACAGAAGAGTAATGTGGGGGCAGGATTTTGATGTTTCATTTTTATAGGACTTTTGGGGAAAACAGATCAACTCCTTTCTATGGCTCTTTGGGTTTGATTCATTAATATATACAAATCATCTCAAAGTTATCAGCAACATTTTAAAGTTATCATTTCAAAGTTATTAGCATCTTTTTGATGTTCTACTGGTATGAGTCTGAATTTTGTCTGGAATTTACATAGCATAAGACCAGAACCCTGACAGTGCCTAGATGGTTTGCCTTGATTTAGCATGTATTACCAGGATGGAAATTTTAATTTATTTTGATAGCACTGTTATTTATACTGTATTATAATGGTCCAATATTTAGTAATTCATGACTTTCTAATTATTTATCTAGAAAATATTTTTTAGCTGTAGTCATATACTTACTCTTTGTGCTTTGGTAATTGAACTCCAAAATATTTTATATATTCTGTGACTATTTTTAATGGAATGTAGGGTTTTTGGGGGTTTGTTGATTTTGCTTTTTGGAGGGCATTGGGGTCAAGTGACTTGCCCAAGGTCACACAGCTAGTTTTTGTGTTAAGTGTCTGAGGCCAGATCCGAACCCAGGTCCTCCTGACTCCAGGGCCAGTGCTGTATTCACTATGCCACCTAGCTGCCCCTGAATGTAGTTATTTTTACTGTGTTTTGTGGTTAATATATGAAATCTGGTATTTTTATGAATTTATTTTTATACTGTGCTACTTTGTTATTAATTTTAGTTGAATCTCTAGGGATCTCCAAGTGTTTACCTGAAAAATAATGTTTTTATTCTTTGTGTTTTAATAATTCATTTCACAAACTTTATTTAATTGGAAGTCTGGAATTTCCAGAAATATGTCAAGTAATAGTGGAAGTAATTGACAGTTTTGCTTTACTCCTTATGTTATTGGAAATGCTTCTATTGTTTCTCCATTACAGAAAAACATTGCTCTGGATTTCAGAGAAATATTTTTTACAATATGAAGTAAATTAACAACTATTTCTATTATTTTAAAATTTTTAAACATGAGCACATGTTTCATTTAGTCAAAAATCTTTTCTGCATTTGGTGATATAATCTTATGATTCAATATTATTGTATTATTAATATGGCTACTATACTTACATTTTTCATAACACTAAATAAATCCTCAATTTGTAGTATATAACCAATATAGTAATACTATATATTCCATCAAATATGTTATAGCCTGTTGGCTGTTTAAATCAATATTTTTCATTAGCATTTGAAAATTGGTCTATAGTGTTCTTTTTTATTTTAAATCAGGACTGTATCTCACAGGAGCAGTTTGATGGGATATTTTCTTTCTCCTTCCCCCCTTTTTATATGCCATGCATATTGTATTGAAGTTAATTGTGTTTTGAATTTTTTGTAGATTTCAATTTAAAAAAATCAGGACCTGTTTTTCTTCTTCATTTGGGAGTTCATTTATGGCCTGTTTGGTTATGTTTTACAAAATTGGGTTTTTGAATACTTTTATTATTCTACTAATCTATGTTTTACATACACATACAGTGTGGACATGTGTGTATGCCCATTAATGTGTACGTATGTATATACATGCACAACCAAATAGTTCTAACTAATTGCCCATATGCATACACATATATGATACACGAATATATGCATGTTAATTATTGTATATATGTGTGTATGAATATGTGTGTGTATTATGTGTATATGAATATGCACATTATATATATGTCTCTGTTTCTCTCTTTCATGTGTGTATGTGTGCGGAAATGATGCAGAATAACCTTGAATATCTTATTAAACTCTTAAAGAGCATTTGAAAATTCATATTCTTGGTTTTCTTTATTAAGAAGTAAGAACCTGTCACAATAACCTTTACCACTACTAATAAACTAACTCTTTAGTTAATTTATATGTAGATATAGTCATTGGTCAATTATATGTACATACGTGTCTGTGTATGGTGTGTGTGTCTGTATTTTAAAAATATTCATACATTTCACAAAAAAGATTAGCTTTGTTGGCATATAATTGTAGAAATCTATTCCAATAATTTCCACTATCTTTCTTTGTAAGTTGAAAATTGCTCTTATTTGACTTTCAACTCACTTTAAAATTAAATTAACTGCCTACATAATTTTTATTCTTCAAAAATCTCTTTTTATTATTTATCAATTGGATGAGTTTTTGTTTCCCAGCTTTGTTTTATTTCATCTTTAATTTTCAGGATGCCCATACTTGTGTAAGTGACTATTTAAAAATAAAAAGTATTGGTTTTCTAGTTCAGTGACCAATTTATTGATCCATTCTTTGTTTTTCCTAATGAAAATGCTCATAGATATAATTTTTGCCTAATTACTGTTTCAGTTGGATACCGAAAGTTTTGTATTTTGCCCATTTATTGTAATTTTCTTCAAGAAAAAGGATAACAGTGAATACCAATTGCCTAAAGCATTTTTAACTTTATCTTTTCTTTTTTTGTCTATGTTTTCTTTTTCAACATGAGTAACATGAGAATATGTTTTTCAAGACTACACACATCCAATTGCTTGCTTTCTCAATGAGGGGGCAGGGAGGAAGGGAGAGGATTGGGAACTGAAAATGTTTAAAATAAATGCTAAAAATTGTTTTTACATATAATTGGGGAAAAACAAAATACTAAATAAATAAATAAGAGAATGGACAACACTCATAATTTGTTCTCAGACTACATTTTATTTAGGATTCTGCTATGCATTTTCTGTTTAAATTTGAATACTTTCTTCTAGTGACTGCTATTAAAATTTATATTGTCTTATGGTTAGTAAAGAGAGTATGGAATATTCCTGCTTTTTTTTTTTTACATTTTATGAGCCTTTTTATGTGTAGTACATGGTCAATTTTTCCCGAAAGTATAATGCAAAGCTGAAAAACAAGTATATTTCTCTCAATTTCCACTCAATAATTACCAAAGACTTCTCATATGTAACTTTTCTAAAATTCTTTGAAGATTCTTAATTTCTTTGTTAGATTTATCTAGGTGTGAAAGAAACACATTAATTTTTTTCAGCTATTAAAGATTTCCTATTTCTCCCTTTAATTAAATTTAATTAAAGATTAGCTTTTTTTTTTTAATAATCGGGGTTAAGTAACTTACTCAAGGTTACTGCTGAATATCTGAGCCCGGATTTGATCCAGGTCATCCCGACATGGAGCCGGTACTCTTACTCGCTGAGCCACCTGGCCGCCCCTAAGCAATTGGGGTTAAGTAACTTGCTCAAGGTTACACGGCCAGGTGTTTCTGGGTGGGTGCTAAGTGTCTGAGCCTGGGATTCGATCTCCAGGTCTTCTCAACACTGGAGCCAGTGCTCTTACTTGCTGTGCTACCTGACCGCCCCTAGCTTTTTCTTTAAGGACTCACATGCTCTGACATTCAAATGTACAGACGTGTATACACATGCACACACACGTGCACACATACATATCACTGCCAAATGACAAATATTTGGTCAGCGAGGTGGTGCAGTGGATAGAGCCCCAAGTTTGGAGTCTGGAAGACTCATCTTTCTTAGTTCAAATCTGGCCTCAGACACTTATTTGCTCTGTGACCCTGGGCAAGTCACTTAACCCTATTTGCCTCAGTTTCTTTATCATTTATCTAATGAAGTGGAGAAGAAAATGGCAGAGTATCTTTTTGTCAAGAAAACCCCAAATAGAATAACAACTGAACAACAACAACAAATACACCCAAACAATTGACATTGTTTTGTTATCCATGAAGCATTTAAGCATGATGCACAATCATCCCCACTTTATAGTTGAAGTTTGCTTTGTCTGTGTCTATTCACAGCTTAACTTTATCCTCCCTCTTCAACTCCTCTTTCCTTTTCTTGATCCTTACTTTTTTTCCTGGTGAATTTAAGATATTTCTATACCAAATTCTTATGTATGTGCATGTGCATGTGTTGTCATCAATCAGCCAATATGCATTTATTAAGTGCCTACAATATGACAGGCATTATGCTAAGCACTCGAGATGCAAAGAAAGATAAAAGACAGTCCTTGCCCTCAAGGATCTCATTATCTAATGTATGGGAGGGAGAGGACAAGAAAAGAAATGTCTAAAAACAAACTATAAGCAGTATAAATAGGAAATGATAATGGGAAGGAAGTAGAATGAAAAAGGACTGGGAAAGACATCTGGTGGAAGATGGAATATTATTTGGGACTGAAAGGAAATCAGTGAAGCTGGGAGACAGAAATAAGGAGGCAGAACATTTCAGGCATGGGGGAAAAGCAGGGAAAATGCCTGTAGCTGGAGATGGAGCATCTAGCTCAGACTGGGATCAACTGTAATTTTCCTTGTGTATATAAGAGTCACATTCATGAAAAGTTCTCATCCTTTCTTACCTAGCACATGTTTGTAGGCTCTTTTCATAAACCCTCATTAGGAGAATAAAAAGTTCCTCAAGCTTTCTTCCTTATTTCCTAGCATATTCCTTTCTTCCCCCTCTCTTTTCTTTCCTCTTAAAAAACAAACAAACAAAATCAATCAAAACTATCACCAGGACCTATGTATCTTTTTGTTTATTCCCTCTGTGAACCTTGAATGTGAAGGGGGATTCTAAAGGGACTGGTGTCTTATTGCCCTATGAAAATGGAAGAAACTGATCATCATTTAGGCCCTTCCAGTTGTTCAAATACTTTTTTCTTCCTAGATTTTTGTTTGTTCCCCATGTTTATATTTCAAAAATTCTACCAAGTTTTGTTATTTTCAGTAGGAATGTTTTATAAATCTTCATCTATTGAAAATTCATTTTTCCTCTGTATAGAATTATACTCAGGTTTTGAAGATGAGTTTTTCTTGGTGATAAACCTTTTATTTTCATTTGGAATATCATATTTCAAGCTTTAATCTTCTTTATAATAGTTGCAGAATAATTTTATGTGATCCTGATTGTGGTTCATTGGTCCTTTCACTATTTCCTTTGAACTGCTTGTAGTATCTATTTTTTTTTTTTATCTTGGACCTGAAAGCCCTGAATTATGTCTGAGCTATTGCTAGGTATTTTTAATTTGGAATTTTGTTCAAGAAGTAGCTGGAAAATTATATTTTAGCTTGGCTCTCAGGTCTTAGTAGATATAGACTGTTTTCTTTAATGATTTACTGAAACATTCTATTCTTTTTTTTTAATGTAGCTTTTGGAGAGTCTAATGATTATTTAATTCTCTTCCTTGTTGTTTGGTGAGTTTGTTATTGTTGTTTGTTAACAGTATGTATAATACATTACAAGATCTTACTTTTTAAACCTTTTGACTAGCCTAATATTTCTTATTGCTAAAAATCACTAAGTTCCAATTATTTCAATTCCATTTTTCATGAAGTCCTTTACTTGAGGCATATTTTCTGCCCTTTGTTCTAAATTCTTTATTTTCTTCCAAATTTTTACTTCAACAGCTCTAATTTTGTTTTTTTATCTTTTGGTCATTTCTTTCATTGATTTAAAAAAAGTTTAGACATATTTAAAGTTTTGGGTTCTATATTCTATCTGTCCTTCCCCTCCCTGAAGATACTAAGTAGATGTGGATTATGCATATTCAATTATGTAAAATAGTAGTCATTTTGTACAAAAAGAATCAAATTTTAAAAAGGAAGAAAGTGAAAAAATTGATATCAGTTCTTTCTCTGGAAGTAGATAGTATGCTTCATTATTAGTCTTTTGGAACTGTCTTAGATCATTGTATTGCTAAGAAGAGCTAAGTCACGGTTCTTCATCAACCAATATCGCTGTTACTGTGTACAATATTCTCCTGGTTCTGTTCACTTCACCATGCATCAGTTCATTAAGTCTTTCCAGGTTTTTCAGAAATCATCTTGCTTGTCCTTTCTTATAGCACAATATTATTCCATTACATTCATATATGTAATAAGAATGTAAATTTTAAAGATCTTCCCTGCCCCTAGGCTA
>NW_027187378.1:43940149-43958477 GCF_028583685.1 Petaurus breviceps papuanus | reverse complement strand
CTTTAACAAAGCAGATCCAAGAACCTGTATGGGCAGCAAACCCTGAGAATACTTGGGGGCTTGCTGCTACAATATACTACAGTTTGTGTAGCCATTCCCCAATTGATGGACATCCCTTTGATTTCTAATTCTTAACTACCACAAAAAGAGCTGCTATAAATATTTTTGTACAAACAGGTCCTTTCCCCCATACCTTTTTTTAAAATATATATCTTTGGGTTATAGACCTAGTAGTGGTATTGCAGCATCAAAAGGTATGCAGTTTGGCTTCCCTTTGCGAATAATTGTAAATTGCTTTCCAGAATGATTGGATCAGTTCACAACTCCAACAATATTGGGTGTGAGTATCCCAGTTTTCCCACATCCTCTCCAACATCTAACATTTTCCTTTTTTGTCATATTAACCACTCTGATAGGTGTGAGGTGGTACCTCAGAAGTATTTTAATTTGAATTTCTCTGATCAATAGTGACTTAGAGCATTTTTTCGAATGACTATAGATAGCTTTGATTTGTCTGAAAACTGCCTGTTCATGTCCTTTGACCATTTATCATTTGGAGAATGACTTGCATTTTTTTTTATAAATTTGACTCAGTTATCTATATTTTAAGATATTTTCTGCTTTCCTTATAATTTTGGTTGCATTGATTTTGTTTATGCAAAAACTTTTTTAATTTTACATAATCAAAATTATCTGTTTTACATTTTATAAGGCTCTCTAATTTTATTTGGTCATAAATTCTTCCTTTATTCAGTCCATAAATGTGATTAACTATTCCATGCTCTCTTTTTTTTAATTTTTTTATTTTATTTTTTTATTTTTTAAGCAATCAGGGTTAAATAACTTGCTCAAGGTTACACAGCCAGTTATTTCTGGGTGTGGTGCTGAGTGTCTGAGCCCGAGATTTGATCTCCAGGTCGTCCCAACACTGGAGCTGGTGCTCTTACTCGCTGAGCCACCTGGCCGCCCCTAAGCAATTGGGGTTAAGTAACTTGCTCAAGGTTACACAGCCAGTTATTTCTGGGTGTGGTGCTGAGTGTCTGAGCCCGGGATTTGATCTCCAGGTCGTCCCAACACTGAAGCTGGTGCTCTTACTCGCTGAGCCACCTGGCCGCCCCTAAGCAATTGGGGTTAAGTAACTTGCTCAAGGTTACACGGCCAGGTGTTTCTGGGTGGGTGCTAAGTGTCTGAGCCCGGAATTCGATCTCCAGGTCTTCTCAACACTGGAGCCGGTGCTCTTACTCGCTGTGCCACCTGGCCGCCCCATCCATGCTTTCTTAAATTACTTATTGTATCATTCTTTATGTGTAAATGATGCACATTGATCTTATCTTGGTATACAGTGTGAGAGGTTGATCTATACCTACTTTCTACCATACTCTTTTCCAGTTTTCCCAGCAATTTTTGTCAAATAATAAGTTGCTATTCCAAAAGCTTGGATCTTTGGGTTTATCACATACTAGATTTCTATGGTTATCTACTATAGTGTAATTTGTACTTAATCTATTCCACTGACCTACCATTCTATTTCTTAGCTAGTACTAGATTGTTTTGATAACTACCACATCATAATAGTTTGATATCTGGTATGGTTAGACCATCTCTAAATTACCCAGATTATGAGAAGAAGAAATAAAATACTTAAATAACTGAATCTTGGAAAAAGAAATTGAACAAGCCTTTGATGAACTTCCTAAGAAAAATACCCAGGACCAAATAGATTCACAAGCAAATTCTACCAATCATTTAAAGAACAATTAATCCCAATACTATATAAACTATTTGGAAAAATAGGTGAAGTCTTACCAAATTCCTTTTATTACACAGATATGATACTGATACCTAAAAAAGTAAAAGAAAATTATAGACAAAATTCCCTAATGAATATTTGGTATTTAATTGGGGATTTTTAATTTGTTCTTTTCCTAGGTTTTTTTGTTTTGTGCCCAATAAATTGATTTGCTTGTTTTCTATTTTATTGATGTAACCAATTAGAGATAAAAATTGTCCCACTTTGACAGAATCACATAAATTTTGATATGTTGTCCCATTGTTTTAATTTCCTTTAATGAAATTATCCATTGCTTCTACAATCTGTTCCTTGACCCACTTGTTTGTTTATTTTGTTTGGGATTAGATTATTTAATTTCCAATTATTTTTAAATCTCTCTTTCCTTTGTCTATTACTAAATGCAATTTTATTGCATTATATCTGAAAATAATGTGTTTACTATTTTTTTTTCTGCATTTGATTGTGAGGTTTTTTTTTTCCTCTAATACATGGTCAACTTTTGTGTAGGTGTCATGTACTCCTGAGAAAAAAGATATATTTCTTTTTATTCCCATTCAATTTTTTCCAGAGATCTACCATATCTAACATTTCTAGAATTTTAGTCACCATTTCTTGTTTATTTTTTGGTTAGATTTCTCTAGTTCTGAGAGGGGAAAGTTGAGGTCCTCCACTAGTATAGTGTTTATTATCTATTTCCTCTTGTAACTTGAACTTCTTCAAAAATTTATATTTCATTACTTTGTGTTATGTTCATCTCCACAGATGTCAAATCTCTCTAAGAATAATGTTAGCACTCCAAGGTAGGAACTGTTTTATTATCACTGTAGCCCTGGCAACTTTCACAGTGTCTGCCACATAGAAATGGCTCCAAAAAGGTTTGTTGAATCAAACTGACTCACTTAAAGATTGGTCAGTAATTTATTTTTTGTATGTATGTATGCCCACAACTCATGAAAGTCAGGTGCTTAAGTATGGAAGGACTGTGATCTATATTGGTTAATGAAATCAAAACTTTTTTCTCTTATCATTAATGAAATCTATCCATGAGAAAAATGTTTAGAAATCAATTTATTGACTAATTATTTGTTTTTCTCCCTTATGTTGACTCTTTTGTTCTTTATAAAAATTGTGTAATTAGTAGTTCTAACTCATAGCTAACATTATTATGGTACTTTAAAGTTTGAAAAGCACTTTCCCTATGATATTTCATTTGATCTTCACAATAATCCTATAAAGTAGGTGTTATTATTATCCCAATTTTACAAATGGGAAAACTGGTACTGAGAGAAGTTAAGTGATATGCCTTGAATCACATAATATATAAATACCTGAGGAAGGTTTTAAACTTAGAGTTTCAACTCTATTTACTTTCCATCATAGCTGCCTCTAGATTGAGTGGGAATTCTACCTATTTTAGAAGTGAAGAAAATGACACACAAAGAGGTTATTAATTTATCCAAGGTGCCAACTGTCTAATCAGTGTAAAAGGCAGGGACAGATACTAGATTTCCAAACACCAATTTGATTGTTTTCTCAATGTAGAATCTTTGGACTTAGAACTGGTAAGGACCAAACATCAATTGGATTGTTTTCATACTATAGAATCTTCAGACATAGAGTTGGTAAGGAGCTCTTACATAGAACAACCCCATCCTACACCTGCCTTCCTTATCCCTTGTCCTTCTGCCCTGCCTCCCAAACAAACTTTTTACACCTGAGGAAAGTAAAGTTCAGATTAGGGAAGTGATTCATCCAAGGCCACATAGGAAATAACCACCAAAGTTTAAGTTTGAACCTGGTTCTTCTGACCCCAGATCTACTTTTTTTTCTTACTATGTCAAAATCTTCCATAGTCATTCCCTGCTTGCCACTTTTTCTGGTCTTATCCGATGTAGGGGACACTCACAAAACAGAGAGCATTGCTTCATTTCATTTATTTTAATGTGCTCAAAGTCATTCTAAAAGTCATAGCTTCCCTCCATAGAATTTAAGAAACAGCCAGATAATGGAGAAACAAATTGAGCTCTGACTATGGTAGTTTAAATATTGGCAGGGAGAGCTCAAAGAATCCATAACTACAGATTAGGTTTTAATATAATTGTTCAACATATTAAATGTTGGCATTTGATTTTGCCCAATTATTCTCTCCCTTCTATTAGTAGGTGCTTCTTTGGGGAGGGTGGAGAAAACATTCGGTTATACCACCTCTCAGCCCCTATTGCCCCCAACACTCATTACTCCCCGCCCCACACCAAAAAACTAACAAAAAAACCCAACATGTAAACAAGAACAGCATCTCTCCCTTGCTCATAGACTCCATAGAAAAGCTCAGTCAGGATATACTTCAGAGCTTTCTGCCAGGTGATCTATTTTGACTCAATGATATTCCCCCTCTCACACAGGAGTGAGTGACTGGTCTCATACACAATATCCCACATATTCCATCTCCTGCCTCTGTCCTTTAGAATAGGCTGCCCTTTCCCCCAGACTCATGCCTGAAAAGTTTTTCCTCATCACTCCTTGGGGTATCACTAGCTCCCTTCAAGACTTTTCTCAAATGCCACTGTCTTCATCAGGGCTTTTCTGATACTGTCAGATTTCTTTCTATTTACTTTTCACTGGAAATATACTTGCTGAATTGCTGGACTTGAAGTTGGAAGATCTGCGTTTGAATCTTGCTTCTAATACATAGTAGCTCTAGGAACCTGGGCAAGTTAAATTTTCTGAGCCTTAGTTTCCTCATGCAAAATGAAAAGGTTGGACTAGCTGACCTCTAAGGTCCAGTTTGCTTCTAAATCTGTCATCATATGATGCCCTTATAGATTGCAAACTCCTTGAAGGCTGGGACAGCTTTGTTGTTGTCATTGTATCCCCAGGGGCTAATATAGTGTCTAGAACTAGTTTATGGCTATGGTTTGAACCTGTGTCTTCATCAATATAGGGAACTCTCAGTAAAGAAACTCCCTCTATCAATACCAGGCATTAACTACTAGGTACCATGATATTAGTGAGGTTCCTGGAGTATTGAGAAGTTGAATGATTTGTCCAGGATCACATAACCAATATGTTTGTGAAGTTCAACTTCTATTCAGGTCTTCTTGACCCTCCATACATTAACTGGGATTCTTTTCACCTGTCAAACAGTGGACAAACATGACCTTAGATTTAAAAGGGAAATGAACCTTAGAAGTCTTCTAGTTCAACTCCCTCATTTTACAAATGAGGAAATGGAGGTCTAGGGAGCTTAGAGACTTGACCAAGGTCAAAAGGGCAGTAAGGGTCAGAAGGAGTATTTGAACCCATGACCTTTGTCTATAGTGCCAGTGCTCTTGCTACAATAACCCAATACCTTCCCAATAAGCTTGATGAATGCTTGCTGAGTTGAATAGTATTGGATATTTAGTTGGTTCACTTTCAGGGGAGAATTGACTCAATGCTCTTGGAACCTTTTTAGGACTGATTGTGTGGCCCCTATACAGTTCTACACTATACAAAGTTGTCCCAACCAACTTCATTTATCAATAAACTACTGTCTAATGAAAAATCTACCTTAAATATTGAAATTGTCGTATAGTTAGGGAAAACTGAGAGAAAACTAAGACTGTTTAGTGGAGAATAAAGTCTGTCCAGTCAATGAAAGGTTTCTGGGTCCAATCAGAGGAACTCCATTGAGTCAGAAGGGGAATCCTCTTATTGATTCTACATTATTTGAATATATACATGTTATGTAAGCTCTTTTGTTTTATTTCTGTTATTTGATTTCTGTCTTTCTATTTCTTGACCCCAGCACAGTGCCTAGTAACTACTAGGAATTTAATTAATACTTATTGTTTGATTGGTAGAAATGATTAAATTCAACCAATTAGAGCATCCATTAACTTAATGAGGTAGATTCTTTCCATTGTCACTCCCCTCCCACCCTTAACCCCAAGAAAACAGTGATAATAAGGTTCAGTATGTATGGGTAAATAGCAAAAATGAGTAAAGAAGAGAGGGTTAAAGAGGCATAAATATGAAAAGCATGGAATTCCTATCCCCCCCCCCCCAAAGAAGTTGGAGAGGGTAGTGGTGAAGGAAAGATATACATTATAAAACTAATAATTGATCTTTGTTCACAGTAAAAAACACATTTTTCTGCTTCTAATCTCTCACTTTTCCAATCTATATCCTCTACCCAGCTACTAGAAACATATGATGTATATTATTATGACCATGAAACTACTCCCCTCAATCCCTCTCCCTCAGCATACTAAATTTATCTGAAGTCCTCATTTTGCAGGAAAACAGTTGATCATACCATATAGGACATGCTTATGGACACCCTGAGCCACAAAAGCCAAGGGGAGGAAAGAGATGGGGAGGTGGAAGGGGAGGAAGGGCATTAAACAGGACTTAGTAGGAGTATAGGTTTCTGCTTCCTACCATTTGCATTAGTTTGATTCCTAAAGAAGACTGGTATTTTCCAATAAGGCTATATAAATAGATACTTAGATTTATTGCCACTAATTACCACTCTTTCTTCTGTGATGGAGAGCTTCAATTAGCATAGGCATCTCAACTATTCTTCTGCCTATTTTCCCATTTTTGGTACCCTGCCTGTTTATGGAAGGTCACTTGTTTCTTTTTTAATGCAGAGCTTCTTTTCCTTTCTTTGTGACCTCTGGAAAGAGCTTAGAGACTCTTAAAATAAGTATCTTGGCATTTAAGAATGTATACTGACAAACCAGGATTCAGGCATGGGGGTGCATTTCACATACATACATACATATATATATCACTGTCCTCAAGAGTACAATATAGAAAATGGGGCGGGGCTGGTGGGTAGGAGATAAGAGATATGTACAAATGTTGATAATACAAATTAGAAAACAAGTACAAGCAAAGTATTATGAGTTTATTTTACAAAGACATTAGAAGTACAGATCACAACTCCCCCCTAGAAACCAGGAAGGCTTCATGGAGGGGTTCACATTTGAAGTGGACAATGAAAGATGAATAACTTTTTAATAGTGGGAAGTAATAGAGGAAGAGGTTACTCCTTGGATAACTTGTTTTGGACTAGTCTGACCTCAAGTCCCTCTGAGATTCTTTATTTGTGTGATTTAAGAGCGGCTGAATGGGTCCCTTTAGAAACCTGGAGCTGGAATTAAAATTGCCCTCCCCACAAGCTAAGCAGTCAACCATAGATTATAAAATAAATAAATTCCACACACTTACTAGGCATCTATTATATATTCTTAATAGCCCTGGGCATCTCAGCAATGATTATCTACAAGGTCAATTTGTCTTTTGACCTCTGGCTTAAGGAGTGCAGCCTCTTTTTTTCTGTTGAAAAACATTGTTCCACCATGAGCCTTCATTTCATGTGAGAAACACACACAGGAAGAAAGCAAGTCCCTCTGACACACTCTCCCAGACTAAAGTTGAATCTCCTTCTACTCCTGGGACTCTTTGCTTTTTATGGGGTCTGCCAGGCTGTTTCATTTTTGACTGACTTAAGTGACAACATTATTCTTTTTTTTATTATTAGAAACAACAAAAGTGTCAAATCCTTTTCATTATTTTTTCATAAGTTCCAGGATTTAGTCTTATTTTTCTGCTGCAGCCTTTGATGTTAAAATAACATTTACCCCGAAGCTTTCATCAAATTTTCAGAACCTCTTTATTATTTTTAACCCATTGCCATTGGCATCTCCTCCAGTAGACCATTCAAAGGCTTTTCCAACATAGGGGACAGATTTTACAAATTCATCTGCCTTGTCACTCCCTCCAAAAACAAACAAACAAACAAACAAAAAAAACCACGAGGAATTTGGTGAACTCTGGGGAAGGGAGAAGGACCAGTTAATTTTGTCTCTGACACTTAAAGAAGAAGCTCTTTCAGTCTGCAGTTCTTTCAGGCAGAAGCCGATGGCCCTAATCAAAAGAATAAAAAGTAGCCAAAGTTTATTTCTCATGCTCTCCAGTCTCTATTTTTCTTATCCTCTAGGTGCTCATTGCATTCTTGGTGCCTTCAGACTGCTAAAAACCTGTGTTCAGAGCCTCATCACTTTTCACTTGAACTCTTGTAATAGTCTCCCAATTGGTCTTTCTGCTTCTAATCTCTCACCCGTCCAAGCCATCCTCCACCCAGCTACCAAATTAATATTCCAGAGGCATAGGTCTGAACGTGTCACTCTCCACTCAATACCTCACTGTGGCTTCTCATTAACAATAGGATCAAAGAAGAAACAAAATAGAACAACTTCTTAGCCTGGTATTCAAGGCACTCCACAATTTGACTCCCATTCACCTTTCTACTGTTTGTCTTAAATTTTCCAGACAAAATGAGTTACTAGTCATTCCATGTACTTGAAATTCTCATCTTCCACCTCCATGTGTCTACACAATATATTCTGCCATGAAACCCATGCTTTGAGCAGGAATGTTCTTCATCAATTTGATAAGTTCCTCATTTGACTTGATGATTGGGACTTAGTTTAAAGGCTTCTAAGTTGGAATGTCTTTCCCATGGAGTGTGTGTATGTCCATTGGCACCAAGTGCTGAGAGGACTCAGGGATACGGACTGACTAGAACTCATTAAGATAGACTTTTGTTAGTGGTCAACCCTTCTTTGTGGTCCAGAAAATCAAACTGACAGACGAGCTCCCTCATTCTTTTCACATTGCCCTTATCAGTAGATGCACTGGTACATAGCAGAATGGGCCTGTATTCTGGGTTGGGAGAGAGGAAAGGAAATCTATGCAGGCATATCAACTCTTCCCCTAAAGGAACTTGAAATTGTTGCCTTAAGTAATAAGAACAAAACAAAATGAAGCATGGGAGTTCCATGTGATTGCACATGGCCTTACAGAAAGATCAGAAGAGTGGACTTTACCCGTAGAGATGATGGCAGCAGTGAGGGGGTTGAGAGTTTCCTGGAAGAAGCACACAGCAAGGCAGGATTTTGCATGTGCTGATCACTGCTAACTGTTAACCTAAAATTCAGGAGTTCCCAAGTTTAAGAGTTTGGAAATTGGACCTTGTAGAGGGGAGCAGGGCATGTAGCCAGACCCTTAGTACTTCTTAAAATGAGAATAGGGTTCCCTGTATAGTTCCTAAACAAGATTTTTATTTCAGAACTAAACCAATGAGTAATTGAGTCCATATAGAAGGCATATAGAAAGGAAATTACTTGTTCAACTGTCTCAAAATATATCTATTTTCTTGAGGGTTGTGGAGGTGAGGTAGAGGAGAGAATCCAAACCATAGCATGACAGGTTGAGTGTATGAAAGGGAATATGTGATTCCTAGGGAGACAAAGGAATGTCTCAATGGTAACCTCTAAATTCCATTTTCTTTCCAAGGAAGCTGAGAGCTCTAGACATTTTCTTTATGTGTTTAAGGGTTTCTGTGAGTCTTTAGTGTAATTTTCATTTTAGTGGGGTGAAATAAAACCTCTCCTATTCTTATGTGTAGCTGCCTCAGCTACCTGCCTGAGAAAAGAGACTTTACTTTTGCCTTATATTTAGATTTCCCACATTTTAGATGACCCACATTTTGGGAAATCTAAACATTAGGCAAAGGTAAAATATATTTTGAGTTTTCTAACTTTTCCTGGAGCTACTCAGGTTGGGAACAAAGAACCAAAAAGAAAATAACCCTTTAGGGGTAAGCCCCCAGGAATTCTTGTCAATGTGACCCATAAGTTGTATGTGGTCCTGGGCCACAGAGTTCATACTTTGGGGAGGGATTCTTCCTAAAATGTTCTCAAACAAAGGCTCAAATTCCATAATCAAATCAGATTAATTGTGGAACTAATCACATTGATTGGGACTTCTTTGATCAACTCTTAGGATGTACCCTTCTTACTTCTTTCTCTCTGAATACTTGTCTTCCTTTAAGGCTCAATTCAGGTCTCATTTCTTCTATGAAACACTCCCTGATCTCTTCTCTTCTAGTTGCCAATGCTCTTTCCTTCCTCATTCATCTTAACCATGTGCAATTTATAACCTCCCAGTTGAATGTAAGCTCTTTGAGGGCAAAAACTTCTTAATTTTTGTTTTTGTTTCCTTAGCAATTCAAAGTAATTTGTAGTAGTAGGTGCTTAAAGAGTGTTTGTTAAATTGAATTTTTTAAAATGGCACATCCAGGAACCAAGATGTTGGAATAAGCAGTAAATCATCATAACTCTCCCATATTCACCTCCAAACAGCTATGAAATAGCCTTCCAAGGCAATTCCTGGCCTGGCGGGACCAACAAAAAAATGAAGTGAGATAATCTTTTAGCCCAAGAGATGTGGAAGATTGGTGGGAGGGGTCCATCTCACTTAGATGGAAGGGGAATGCATTCCAGGACAGGAGGCTTCCCAGCAGGCCAGAGGTAGGCCCCATCTCAGCAAACCAATGGGAGATCCTCAAACCCAGTGTGGTGATGCAGACAAATGCCAATATCAGACCTCCACATGCCTTAGAATAGCTAGGGGAACCAGTAGACTCTTAACTCTGAGAACCAACACATACTTCAGTGTAGCCAAGGGCAGACAGGGGTTCTCCAGTGGCCAGACCTCCACATTTCAGCATTGCCCCAGGTAGGTAGGCATCCTCTGGGGAACAGACCTCCACATGTTTCAGAGTAGCACTGGGGAAATGCAGGAACATCCACCAGACCTTAGCACATGGCAGATACCAACACTAGGACCCCAGCTCAGCACCAGGTAACCTGCTAGACCCTGCTACAGCCTCTAACAGCACCATCCACCAACCACCCCACACCTTCTGCATAGTAGCACAGACAAAGGTGCCCCAGCAACCTCAGGATAACATTATTATAACAACAAGTAAACAGTTAGGACATGCAGCCACTGGCACAAGAAGTCTGAGACAGTGCCCCTTCTATCCTGGGAGCAGAGATCAAATTTAAAAGAAAGGCTCTTAGAAGGCTAAAAAGAAAGAGGAGTAAAAGACAACAACAAAAATAGAATCTGACCATAGAAAGTTATTATGATGACAGGGAAGACCAAGACACAAATTCATAAGAGGACAACAATGTCAAAACACCTATGAGAAAAACACGAAAAAAAAATGGGAAGTGGCCTCAAGTAGAGAAAGAACTCATGGAAGAGCTCAAAAAGGAGCTTAAAGTCACGTAAGAGAGAGAAGAAAAATTGGGAGAAGAAATGAGAGTGATGCAAGAGAATTATGAAAAAAGGAGTCAACAGCTTGGAAAACATTAAAAAGTAAAACTGATCAAATAAAAAAGAAAGAAAAAAAGCTAATAGAGGAAAACAGTACCTTAAACATGAGAATTGGGCAAGCAGAAGCTAATGACTCTATGAGAAATCAAGAATCAATCAAACAAATTCAAAAGATAAAAAATAGAAGAAAATATAAAATGCCTCATGGGAAAAACAAGAGATCTGGAAAATAGATCCAGGAAAATAATATGAGAATCATTGAACTACCTGAAAGCCATAATGAAAAAGAAGACCTGGATTGCATCTTTCAAGGAATTATCAAGGAAAACTGTCCTGATATTCTGGAACCAGAGGGAAAAATAGGCATTGAAAGAATCCATCAATAACCTCAGGAAAGAGATCCCAAAATAAAAACTCCAAGAAACAATATGGTCAAATTTCAGAACTAACAGGTCATGGAAAAATATGACCAGGAAAAAAAAACTACACAGGAATTGGCAGCTACTACATTAAAGGATCTGAGGCCATGGAACATCATATTCAAGAAGGCAAAGGAGTTAGGTCTACAATCAAGAATCACTTACTCAGCAAAATCAAGCATAATACATCAAGCGAAAAAAAATGGTCATTCAATGATATAGATGGATTTCAAGCTTTCATAAGAAGACTAGAACCAAACCAAAAATTGATTTCCAATATCAAGATCCAAGAGAAGCATAAACAGGTAAAAAAGGAAAAGAAAACATAAGGGATTCAGTAGAGTTAATGATTTACATCCTTACACAGGAAGGTGACACTTGTAATTCTTAAAAACTGTATTACTAATAGTACAGCTAGAAGGAGTATACATAGACAGAGGTTATGGGTATGAGGTAAATTTGAGGGAATAACATTAAAAAGAATTAAGGGATGAGAAAGGAGTACAAAGGGTGTAGAAGGAAGGGAGAGGTAGAATGGGGCAGATTATTTCATTTGAAGAGGAGCAAAAGACTTATTACAGTGGAAGAGAAGATAAGAGGGTGGGCAACAAGCATTGCTTGAACCTTACTCTCATCAATATTGGCACAAAGAGAGAATCATATACACAATAAGCTTGATACATAAATCTATCTTACCCAACAGGGAACTTGAAGTGGGGGGAGACTAAGTAAAAAAGGGGGGGAGGTGAGTATTGATATAAAGGAGGGCAAATCAGGGGAGGTGGTAGACAGAAGTAAAACACTGGTGAGGAGAAAAAGGGTGAAAGGAAAGAGAGGACAAACAGGAGGAAGAATAAGATGGAGGGAAATACACAGGTAATAATCATAACTTTGAATGTGAAGGGGATGAACTCTCCCATAAAAAATAAGTGGATAGCAGAGTGGATCAAAAACCAGAATCCTATAATATATTGTTTACCAGAAACACACTTGAACCAGAGAGACATGCACAGAATAAAGGTAAGGGGCTAAAGCAGAATCTATTGCACTTCAACTGAAGTAAATAAAGCAGGGGTAGCAATCCTTAGATTACTTTGACAAAGTAAAAGTAAAAACAGACCTAATTAAAAGAGATAGCAAAGTAAATTCCATCTTGCTAAAAGTTACTGTAGACAATTAAATAATATCAATACCAAACATATGTGAACCAAGTGGTATAGCATTCAAATTCTTAAAGAAGTTGAGTGAGCTACAGGAAGAAATAGTCAGCAAAACTACACTAGTGGGGCACCTCAATTGTCCCCTCACAGAACTCGATAAATCCAAACAAAAAATAAAGAAAAAAGAAACTAAAGAGGTTAATTGAATATCATAAAATATAAATGTGACAGACCTCTGGCATGATTTAGACATAAAAGGTGAAACTATAAGCAAAATAGAAGAGCAAAGAATAGTGCACCTGTTGGATCTATGAGACAGGGAAGAATTCATGACAAAACAAGATAGAGAGCATTATAAAATGAAAAAATAGATCATTTTGATTATGTTAAATTAAGACACTTTTGTACAAACAAAACCAATACAATCAAGATTAGAAGAATAGCAGAAATCTAAGAAACAATCTTTTTAAAAAAAATTTTTTAAGCTATCGGGGTTAAGTAACTTACTCAAGGTTACACAGCCAGTTATTTCTGGGTGTGGTGCTAAGTATCAGAGCCCGGATTCAATTCCCAGGTCATCCCAACACTGGGGCCGGTGATCTTACTCACTGAGCCACCTGGCCGCCCCTAAGCAATTGGGGTTAAGTAAATTGCTCAAGGTTACATGGTCAGGTGTTTCTGAGTGGGTGCTAAGTGTCTGAGCCTGGATTCGATCCCCCAGGTCATCCCGACACTGGGGCTGGTGCTCTTACTTGCTGTGCTACCTGGCCACACCCTAAGAAACAATCTTTGCAGCAAGTATCTTTAATAAAGCCTCATTTTTCATATATAGAGAACTGAGTCAAATTTACAAGAATAGAAATAATTCCCCAATTGATAAATGTTCAAAGGATATGAACAGGTACTTTTCAGATGAAATAATCAGTTATTTATAGGCATATGAAGAAATACACTAGATCACTTTTGATTAGAGAAATACAAATTAAAACAACTCTGAAGTACCACCTCACCCCTATCAGTTTGACTTATATGACAAAAGAGAAAAATGACAAATGTTGGAGAGTATGTGGGAAAATTGGGATGCTAATACACTGTTGATGGAGTTGGGAAATGATCCAACCATTCTGGAGAGCAATTTGCAACTATGCCCAAAAGGCAACCAAACTGATACATTTTGATTCAACAATACCAATACTATATCTCTATCCCAAAGAGATCATTAAAAGGGGGAAAGCACCCACATGTACAAAAATATTTGTAGCAGCACTTTTGTGAAATCCAAGCAGAACCAGGAAAACACTGTACACAGTATCAGCAACATTATGTGATGATTAACTATGAATGACTCTGCTTTTCTCAGAAATACAATGATCCAAGAAGAAATACAAGACTCACTGAGAAAAATGCTATCGATATCCAGATAAAGAATTGATGGACTGCAGTTCAAAGCACATTTTTTTTCACTAACTTTTTTATTTCTTGTGTTTTTTTTTCTTTTGATCCGTTTCTTCTTTTACAACTATGGCTAAAATTGAAATGTTTTTACATGATAGCACAACTATAAACTACATCAAAGTATCTACCATTTTCAGAAAAGAGGAGGGGAGGGAAGAAGGGAGATGAATTTGGAACTCAAATTCTTGTAAAAATGAATGCTGAAAATTTTCTTGTCATGTAACTGGGGGGGAAATAAAATAGTATTTTAAAAACCTTAAAAAATAAAAAGTATGGTACACAGTGTTCCAATTTTTTTTCTCCCTCTTATTCTTTTTCCCTATCACACCCTCAGTCCCTCAGAGGTAGTATTAGGAACAAAGCTGTTTGATTAAACTAATTCAAACTGAAGGGTAAATAAGAGCCCTACCAGTGGTGTTTAATGTTTAACAATTACCTCTCTGAAAGCTGGACACACTTAAAGTTTGATGTTATTATTAACATTTTCTCCATTACTTTCTTAAGTCGAGACAATCAACAAAACAATAAATCAAGCCCTGTTTTGTATTGTTTACTGATTTCAGAAGTATAAATGCTCAAGCTGACTATTATCTGGCATCAGGCTAGCACAGTTCTGGCTTCACCCTAGAGTGCCAGTTCAGTGTCTCCAATTGTCTGCTGAATGTAACATCTTCATTTCCAACTTATCATCTCCAAGAATGAATTTTTTTTCCTCAAAATTCTGCCATTTTCCTAACTTCTGCCTTTATTGATGGCATCATCATATTCCTAGTCACAATCTATACTTTTTTCTTGCTTCATTCATAATCTCTGCATTGAATCATTCAACTTCTTTGTTGATCATTATTTCATAGTTTTCAATCAGGTCCACCTCTTTGGGCCCCCATCTGGGGTTTTTTTTGTCAACAGTATAGGAGTGGTTTCCCATTTCATTCTTCTGCTCATTTTGTGATTTTTTTTGGAGGGGGAAAGGCAAGGCAGTCAAGGTTAAGTGACTTGCCCAAGTTCACACAGTTAGTAAGGTGTCAAGTGTCTGAGACTGGAGTTGAACTCAGGTCCTCTTGACTCCAGGGCTGATGTTCTATTCACTGTGACATTTAGCTTCCTTCCAGCTCATTTTATTTTATTTTAAAATTTTTAAAATTAATTTGGTTGTTTATTTTTAGTTTACAAGATTCAGTTCCACAGTCCCTTGAGTTTCAAATTTTCTCTCACTCCCTCCCCCCATGGTGGCATGTAATCAAGTATAGGATCTGCAAATACTTTTGCATTACACATTAGTCAGGTTATAAAGAAGGATTGTATCAGATGCAATGAACAATGGGAAAGAGGAAGTAAAAGCCAAACAAGAAAAAGAATGAGAGCGGGTAGTTTTCTTCAGTCTTCATTCAAACTCTGTTCTTTCTAGTTTTTCTCTGAATGTAGATATCTCTCTCCAACATGAGTCTTTTGGAGTTGTCTTATAACCCTGCATTGCTGAGAAGAGTCCGGTCTATCAAAGTTGGTTATCACAATACATTGTGTCTGTAATTGTGTACTAATTTCTTCTGGTTCTGCTCTTCTCACTCAGCATCAGTTCATATATGCCTCTCTAGGTAAATATGAAGTCCGTCTGATCCTCATTTCTTATAGCACAATACTATTCCATTACATTCATATACCACAACTTGTTCAGCCATTCCCCAATTGATGGGCATCCCCTTAATTTCTGATTCTTTGCCACCACAAAAAGAGCTGCTATAGATATTTTTGTACATATGAGTCTTCCTCCCACTTCTATGATCTCTTTGGGATACAACCCTAAAAGTGGTATTGCTGGGTCAAAGAGTATGAAATTTTTAATAGACCTTTGGGCATAGTTCCAGATTGCTCTCCAGGATGGTTGAATCAGTTCACAACTCCACCAACAATGCATTAGTGTTCCAATTTGTCATTTTCCTGATTTATCATCTTAGCCAATCTGACTGGTGAGATGTGGAACCTCAGAGTTGTTTTAATTTAAATTTCTCTAATCAATAGTGATTTAGAGCATTTCTTCATAGGCTTATAGATATCTTTAAGTTCTTCCTCTGAAAACTGCCTGTTCATATCCTTTGACCACTTATCAATTGGGGAATGAATGACTTGTATTCTTATAGATTTGACTCAATTCTCCGTATATTTTAGAAATGAGACCTTTATCAGAGACACTGGTTGTAAAAAGTCTGTCCCAATTTTCCACTTCCCTCTTAATCTTGGTTACATTGACTTTGTTTGTACAGAAAGTTTTCAATTTAATATAATCAAAATTATCCATTTTCCATTTTATATTTCTTGTTTGGTCATAAAGTCTTCCCTTCTCCGTAAATCTGACAGGTAAACTATTCCTTGCTTTCCCAGATTTCTTTCTGCCTTTATACCTAGATCATGCACCCATTTAGCCTTGATTTTGGTATATGGCATTAGATAATGGTCTATGCCCAGTTTCTACCATACTATATTCCAGTTTTCCCAACAGTTTTTGTCAAATAGTGAGTTCTTATCCCCAAAACTGGGTTCTTTGGGTTTGTCAAACAGTAGATTACTATAGTAATTGACTGCTGTGTCTCATGTACCTAATCTATTCCACTGATCCACTACTCTATTCTTCAGCCAGTACCAAGTAGTTTTGATGACTGGTGCTTTATAATACAGATGAAAATATGGTATAGCCATGTCACCTTCCCTAGCATTTCTTTTCATTAATTCCCTTGATATTCTGGACCTTTTGCTCTTCCAAATGAATTTTGTTATTATTTTTTTCTAGCTCTATAAAGTAATTTTTTGGTAGATTTATTGGTATCGCACTAAATATGCCATTTCATTTTTATTATATTAGCTCGACCCAGCCATGAGCAATTGATGTTTTTCCAATTAGTTGGATCTGACTTTATTTGTGTGAAAAGTGTTTTGTAGTTGTGTTCATATATGTCCTGGGTTTGTTTTGGCAGGTAGATTCCCAAATATTTTGTAATGTCTACAGGAACTTTAAATGGGATTTCTCTTTCTATCTCTTGCTGTTGGATTTCATTAGAAGTTTATAGGAATGCTGAGGATTTATGTGGGTTTATTTTATATCCTGCAACTTTGCCAAATTTATTTATTGTCTCAAGTAGTTTTTTACTTGATTCTCTAAGTATATGATCATATCATCTGCAAAGAGTGATAGCTTGGTCTCTTTTTTTCCTGATTTGATTCCTTTGATTTCTTTTTCTTCTCTAATTGCTACTGCTAACATTTCTAGTACCAGATTGAATACGAGGGGCAATAGTGGACATCCTTGTTTCACCCCTGATCTTATTAGAAATGCTTCTAGCTTCTCCCCATTACATATAATACTTGCTGATGGCTTTAAATAGATGCTGCCTATTATTTTAAAGAAGACTCCATTTATTCCTATACTTTTTTTTTTGTTAATCAATCGGGGTTAATAACTTGCTCAAGGTTACACAGCCAGTTATTTCTGGGTGTGGTGCTAAGTATCTGAGCCCAGATTTGATGCCCAGGTCATCCCAACACTGGAGCCAGTGCTCTTACTAGCTGAGCCACCTGGCCACCACTAAGCAATTGGGGTTAAGTAACTTGCTCAAGGTTACACGGCCAGGTGTTTCTGGGTGGGTGCTAAGCATCTGAGCCCAGGATTCGATCCCCAGGTCATCCCGACACTGGAGCTGGTGCTCTTACTTGCTGTGCTACCTGGCCGCCCCAATTCCTATACTTTCTAATGTTTTTAATAGTAATGGATGTTGTATTTTGTCAAAAGCCTTTTCTGCATCTATTGAGATAATCATATGATTTCTGCTAGCTTTATTTTTGATATGATCAATTATATTGATGGTTTTCCTAATATTGAACCATCCTTGCATTCCTGGAATAAATCCTACCTGATCAAAGTGTATTATTCTTGTGATAGGTTGCTGTAGTCTTTTTGCTAATATTTTATTTACAATTTTTGCATCTATATTCATGAGGGAAAATTGGTCTATAATTTTCTTTTCCTGTTTTGTCTCTTCCTGATTTGGGTATCAGTACCATATTTGTGTCATAAAAAGAATTTGGCAGGACTCCTTCTTCACTAATTTTCCCAAATAGTTTATATAGTATTGGAATCAATTTTTTTTTTAATGTTTGATGGAAGTTACTAGTAAATCCATCTGGCTCTGGAGATTTTTTCCTAGGGAGTTTGCTGAGGGCTTGTTCTATTTCTTTTTCTGAGATGAGGTTAAGTAATTTACTTCCTCTTCAGTTAATCTGGGCAACATATATATATATATATATATATATATATATATATATATATATATATA